>NC_046155.1:50622278-50859778 GCF_011064425.1 Rattus rattus | reverse complement strand
CTCCCTCCCTCCCTCTCTCTCTGTCTCATGTGTGTATCTGTGTGAGTGTTTGTGTATATCTGTGTATGTCTCTGTATGTATGTGGTTCTCATACCTTTTCCTTTGCTATTTAAATCTTTATTTATTCTGCTTCCTTTGTTTGTTTGCCTGTTATTTTTTTTAAAGAAAAAGAGAAAGAAGGCGTTGAATTGGATGAAAGGGGAAATAGGAAGGAGCTGATGGAGAGAAAACTATGATCTGTATGTGAAAAATGTTATTTTCAATTTAAAAAATCTCTAAATTAGCAATATAAAACACATTAAAGACAGCCAATAAAAACCTTTGAATTAACAATATGAAACACGTTAGATAGAAAGTCAAATAAAGCCTAAAAGATAGCACATTCAGAATATTCTAGTCCTGGTATGATGAAGTACCAGGAAATTTTACTGCCAATACAAAAGTTTAAATACCGAATGTGTAAAAACACTATGGCTAAAATAAATTTACAAGGGATATACCTATTAAACTTAATATCCAAAATGTATAATGTAAGATAAATAAAAGGAAAGAGTGCATGGATTCAAAGCCAAGTTGTTACCTATGTGAAATGATCTTTTGTATAAGATATTCTGTGTAAGCCTCAAAATAACCAGAAAGATAAATCTGTATTTTTTCAAAAGAAACAACAAGTACTGAAACACTGAGCAGGACAATTGGCCGTCACCTTGAGAGGAACATTTATGGTGACCTGACAGCATTCATCTCTAGGCACTGCAGTGATTTACCATAAGAAAACCAACAAGTGTGTTTCATCAATATTAACCAAATGGAAGCTCAACACAAGACCATCGACTTCTGAGAGACGCAGAAAATGACTGACTAAGGTATATTGTAACATGGCAAACACAAAAATAAGGATCAGGAAGAGAGCAATTAAATAACATAAATCTATATGAGGGAAGTTGAGGTATCTGAAAGCCTTTAACCTCAGGTCTACATATAAAACACTCATAGTATTGGAGCATTTTTGCCAAAGTAATTAGATGAAGAAAAAAGGCAATAATATTCTATGTCCTAAGCTCCCTATATTTCTTTTCTATGTTCTACTTTGAAATCTCCATATAAAAGTCTTTATACTCACAAAGGTATATTGTGTCATTTCTCATTGTTATACGTGCATTGACTTTCTTATGCCAAATGATGCCATCTTATATATCTTTGCTTTTTAGTTCTCAAAGTCAGATCATGAATTTTATTTTCTGCTGGCAGCACTATACCTTCAGTCCTGAGTTTTCTGGGAGTCAATTACTATGACAGCATATTACACAACAACAACAAAAAAGTCAAATTTATGTCAGTGTGCATGTGTGTATGAAAGTGCAAGTGTGTGTGTGTGTGTGTGTGTGTGTGTGTGTTTCTATTCAATATCCTCTAACTTTACTACAGTTTGATAACACCAGTTCAAAAAAACTTCTCTCTCTCTCTCTCTCTCTCTCTCTCTCTCTCTCTCTCTCTCTCTCTCTTTTGTCTTGACAAAAAAAAAAAACACTTTTGTCATATTTACTCCAGGGGTATTTGGTTTCCTCGCCTCTGGAAATCATAATACTTGGAGTATATTAATCTCATAAGAAAACATGAGAACACAAGAAAGAATACACATTAAAATAAAAACAAACAACAAAGCACATCAGTTCTTGTCATGACTCTCAGTATTCCATTACTGAAGCTCAATCACATGGCAAGGTCTGAACTCAAGTAGGGAAGAGGCATGAATGTTTTGATAGCCACATTGCCATAAAAAAGATACAGAAAGTAAATCTATTAAGATAGTAAAATGATCACTAAAAGATCAAGCAGTCACACTGGTTTTGCCATGGCTTTGGTCACTGAAACCATGTCCTTTAAATGAAGCCAAACAAAACTTGTCTTTGTTATGATACAGCAATAATTCCTAAAAGAAAACAAATCAATATACAATATTTTAGATGGTTTCAATGGTCCCTACAAAAAAGTCTATGAATTGATCAAACTTTCAAATTTTTTAAGGAACTCATATGTTGAGCAAGAGGCCATTCCCATGGACAAGTCTTGATTTACAACCTCTTATAGAACAGCTCTACAAACTAGGCAACAAAATACCTACCTCACAGCTCCTTCAATTCTAAAACTGCATGGAAAAGACCTCTGAGAAACTCAACTATAATGAACAATCCAAGTTCTTTACAAAACACCAAATGAGAAAGACCCATGGGAAACTGCGTCATTAAGGAGCACTAATTCTATTGCTGGAGAAACAATCTCATACTTCATGTGCAGGATGTACAGAGGTGCACAGAGTACATGAGCATTAGGTAAGAGGTTAGTGAGTGATTTTTATTTCTGGGTTTAGTTCTAGACTCTGATCTCAATATTATTGATGAGAGCCCTGAACCAGTGCTAGCTTGAGACACTTCACTACTTCCTGTACTGAAGAATCAGATCTGCTTTATGTTTATGTGGTATGGAAGGATACGCTCATTATTGTTTATGCAATTCCAGAAGAGAGAATTCAGTACATGCCTTTCATGAGTATGAGTGAAATGTTACTTCTACAAAAATCAATCAGCATTCATGTTTTATACTACTTAATTTATTCTACAGTCTGGCAATGGATAGAAGATTATCAGAAACCAAAGCCTTGATTCAGAAACATAACTAATTAAAGAGAACAATGATTAAGAAGCATAAGAAAAAAATAGTCCAAGAATAATACACTGTGGTTGTCATGATATCACCAACAGTCATTCTATCTACAGGATATATAATAAATTAAATATCCAGTACCAGTTATGAGGAGTTGCTATTATCAGTATCAACTTACAATAACTGGTATCAGGAATAAGAATGTAGAGAACGCAAACTTTCTATAGAAAGGAAAAAGAGATTTGTGTTGCCCAAGAATATAGAGGAATTACATCCCTGAGATTATAATGAGTAGACAAGGGAGATAACATTTCGAAATAATTATCTGAAGCAACAAAAGGTCATAGCACTTATGAAACATAGTATGTAATGTTGCCATCTCAGATGAGCATTCCTATTGCAAACAAAACAATACTAAATTAATGTGCAGTGACTTGAAAGTCTGGGTGATGGGGTTGGTATCCCCTTTACCTTGATTCTGTTGATAGTACAAGGGATTTTGCTAATTTTCAATTGCATCAAGTTGGGTAGTATTTTGTGTAGTTATTATATTTCAATAAAGTATAAGAATGCCATATAGGCAGGGGATATCCAGGAGAAAAATTATTGTCAGTTGGGGGAGCAAGGAAGACTTCTTGGGCCAAATAAGTTTCAGTTTCATTGGTCCCTGTTCTAAAATCCCTTTCTACTTTGTCCATTTGGTCTCAGCATTTCTGCCTGTAGCTTACGTGTTATAAAATTCCAACCGAGGATATTTAGAATGCTTGTGACCAGGTTCTTTTTCTAAGTTTGATACTCTCAGTTCCCGAGTATCAAAATGCACAATGCAGAACCTGTTTGCGGAAGCAATTTTAACATGATAAATTTTATCTTCCTGCTTCTACCTATGTGAATGTGAAGTCATGTTGGTCTTCCTCAAGGACCACCACCCAGTTTCTCAGTCACTGTACTCTAGATTTTTTAACGGAACAATGCTTCTAAAGCTGTGTTCGCATTTATTTCTACAGAGAGTACTGGATTTTCTAGTTACCATTGTTCTTTTCTCACAAATTTCACCAAAATAGCATTTAAGAGAAACATACTTCTCTCTTTTGTTCATTTGCACAAAATATCTGAGTCTCTTCCTTCTCTTAATGGTGTTGCCAACTTGGATTTAAATATCACAGTTTTCTCCTCACTACCCAAGATAAAAGCACTCTAAAAGCCTCTTAAATTACCCAAAGACATATGTTGCAGTTGTTATTCTTAAGCTGTGCTGGAATCATTATTTAATACCTCGCTGACTGCTAAAAAATACAAAGCTTTGTCCATTCCCAATACATTTACAGTTGAAGCTTCACGGATCATAAGAGGTAGAGAGAGCAGGGAACATAATTTGGAAGCATGAGAAGAGACGTAAAATCTCTATAAAGCGATATATGGAAAGGAGTACATTCATGTCCTATGAAACAATGTATTAATGACCTGAACAGCTGCAAGACACGTTTGCATGTAGAAAAAAGGTTTCGTTTATTTTTTCTAAGATATATCATATTTTATTCTAAATGCTATTTTTATTGTAACTTGCAAAAAGCATAGTGATTTATTTAACAAAGCATCCATAATGCAAAAGGCTCTGTGAAGGTACGAGGAGATAATGAATAAAAGAGAGGGCTTCTGTCCTCCCATAGCTTTCAGTTTGATGAGAGGGGCATATTTATACGTTCAATGCTGTTCTGGTATCTATATATGTTTCAGTATGTCTATCATAGAGGGAACATGCTGGACTTTTATTTAAATCTTAACAAACTACATGACCCAGTTAGAACAAAAAAACCAAGTTTCCTGGGGGTGTGACAATGGAACAAGGCTCCCCAAAGTGAGGGGGTTAGAAGTACAGGAGAGGGGAATCAACACATCCACCACACAGTTGTATGCTGAGGTCTATGAGTCCTGAGGACCCTGAACATAGTTCATAAAGTCTGTCCTGATCAGTGGATTCAGAAATTGAAAAGGCAATCAGAAGTGGTAATGCAAAAGAGGTATACAGGAGCAGATGATCCAATTTCTGTGAGTTGCACTGAAAAGGGTTTTTGTCCCCCAAAACAATGTTCTCTGAATCATCTACCAGGTTTCTAGTCTATGTATCTATTTATCCATCTGCCTTGACCAGCACAACTCTTGGATTGGTTTGATTGGGGAACTGGGGAATGTAGAAATAAGAGTCAGAGGGACAGGAAAGCTATAATTGGGTGAGCCTAGCACGTTGATAGAGAAGCAGCAGCAGTCAGGATAATCAACATGTTCTTTGTACTCAGGTTTGAAGAGGCAGCTTTATCTTAAAGATGGGTTAGGTAACCTAAGTAACAGTTCTCCCTGGGGTTGGGGGCTGGCAGTTTCAGGTTTCTGCCATCGAAAGGGAGAATGACATGTTTATATGTTCTACACACAGTGAACATCCATACTTAGACCAGGGGAAAGTCCTGTCCTTCTCCTGATCCTGACCCAGAAAATGCCTTGTAATTCCCATGTGTCCGAGCCATGGGTGTGCATGTGCCATGTGTGTAATGAATGTGAGGTTTACTTACGTCCACATCAAACAATCCACACCCCAACACATTTATCATCTCTTGATCATCCATTCATTCATCTATTATGTTTCTATCATCTATCCATACATCTGGGTCATCTATATGTCTTCTATGTGATGTATCTAGTTTTAAAAAATCATTATATTTATTTACGTTCCAGTCATTGACCCTATCTTAGTCCCTCTTCCTCCCCTCCAACAGTTTCTCATCCCATTCCTCCTCCCCCTTGCCACTGAGAGGGTTCTCTCCTCCCTATTAGGCCTCCCCATTCCATGGGTCCTCAAGGCTCCTGAGGATCAACCAAACTTCTCCTACTAAGCCAGACCAGGTATACATGTGCCAGGGGCCTTGAACAAGCCTATATGTGCTCCTGGTTGGTGGCTCAGTCCCTGGGAGTTCCCTGAAATATGAGCTCATTGAGAATGTTGGTGTTTCTATGGGGTCATTCTCCATTTCACTTTGAATCCTTCCCCTAATTCAAACATAGGGGTTCCCACCTTCAATCTAATGGTTGGGTATAAGCATCTTTTTTTGTCTCTGTCAGCTGCTGGTAGGGTCTTTCAGAGGACAGCCGTACCAGGCTCCCATCTGTAAGCACATCATAGCATAGTAGTATCAGGCTTGGCGTCCCCCCAAGAGATGAATCCAAAGTTGGACCAGTCATTGGATCTCCTTTCCTTCAGTTGCTTCTCCATTTTTCCCCTGCAGCTCTTGGAAACAGGAAAAATTCTGGGTGTCCCTCTACTTGAGGCCTTGCCTATCTACTGGAGGTTGGCTCTTTGAGTTCCCTCTCCCCATTGTTGGACATTTTGGCAAAGGTCAAAATGTTGGGCATTTTGGCTAAGGGCATTTCTCTAGTTTAGAGAAAATGTTTTTAGTTTCTGTAATCAAATCCATGTAGATAAGACTTTACATTTTTAACATGGTGGATAACTGCTATACAATTGGAAAAAAATTGAGTTCAAAATGTCTAGATCAACGTATCTATTAATTTCTTTACAATGACAACTCAATACCTAAACTGGGATATCTTTCCAAAGTTGACAATGCAGATCATGTTTCCATAAATTCAAATTATATATAAATACACACATACATACATATATGTGTGTGTATGTGTGTATGTATGTGTATGTGTGTATGTGTATATGTATGTATATGTATGTATATGTATATAGTCATTTACTATTTACATAAAGATCTCATTAATAGCAGTATCCTATATATTAATGGCAGCAACAGTTTTCTTGGATTCTGTAGCCATTTGGGATATATATATATAAATTTAAGAAAAATCAAATTTCATTTTTAACAGAATGATTTTGGCTTGCATAAATAAGTTGTTCTTACCCTATCTCCTTTATGAATAACGTTCCTAGGAGCAGTCTATAAATTAATCTGATACTTTATCTTTATACTATCAAATCCATTAGCTCTGTCTGAGACTGTAAGAACAGCCTGAGTAGAAGAAATCCTGTTTTACGGACCCATCCTGCAATTCTATGTGTGTATTTTTGCTGTTAATTCTCAGGACCCAGAACTTCAAACACCCTGGACAAGAAACCAAAAGAGAAGGGAAGAAAGGATATTGGAACAATGGTTAACTGTGAAAGAGAAAGACTTTCGTTCTGTTTGGGAGGAGGGTTGCTTATCCACACCCAAATGCCATTCTAGCCAGCATTAAATTAATCACAGTATTCCCTCTAACCCAGATAGAAATAGATTTTTTAAATTGATTCAAAATAAACAGTCCTAGATTTAAACAATGCTTCAGGTGTTACAGAAATTTGAGCCATAAGGCTCATTTCTGCTCATGGTGTCAAGGATTGTCCAAATGGTTTCCTACTGGTTCAGTTAAGTGATGTTTCTGAAGATTCATCAGCAGAGTTCTTTTCCTTTCTACCTAGCTTTCTTTTACTTTTTAAGAATAATTGAAATATAATTATATCATTTGCTTCATCTTCTCTCTACAATTACACCCAAACCCAAAATATCCGTTCTGCTTTTGCCATTGCTGATATTTCTGAGCATAAATGGGTCAGTACATGAATACAACCTGCAGAGTCTATTCAACGTTGCCTGATGTATGTTTTCAGGGCTATTTGATAAGGATAACCAATTAAGTGGGTCTTCCCTGGGAAAGTTTAAGCCTACCTCTCTCACCTTTGTTAATTCATCTAGGGCTGAAGCTCCTTGAGATATCCTCAGTCTATTTTTGGATATCAACTTTCATTTAGACTTTGTGTGAGCAGCCATCTTCCTATGTTTTATTTTGACCCTACCTTTCTTTTTGCCCAATACATTCCTTGTCCTGGCAATTCGTGTGGTAGCACCAACTCTTACACACTGTGTAATCCCCCTGCCTCACCATCACCTTGCCAAGTACTTCCTTTTCTATCCTGCAATACTCTCCATGGTCCTACATTATTTCTTTATGAACACAAAGTTTTCCAGGAGAAATTTTATCACGAATGGAGTCTAGGGAGAATGTATCAAGAAGAATTGCTTAAAACTTAGTTCTATTACATGACAGAACAAGTACCCGGGAGCAAAAGTAAAAGGCCAATCACTTGAGCTACTTAAAACAAAATTGGACACTCGTGGTGGACATACTGGCAGGAATTCCCTAGCTTTGGGCACACAAAAATTAAAAAGGTCATAAAGGGATATGATTTTTCCTTTTAGCTGAGCTTTTCTCTGAACTGGAGTCTACAGTTTGTGCTGAAACCAACTATATTAAAGCGATAGTAGGACTCCCTGCTTTTCTGCTGTCCTATTGATCAAGAGTTGGAACAAAAGAAATGCTAAGTTACTGAGGAAATTCTGTAACTAGAAATCCGCAATCAGGTCTCCTGGCCTAAATCCAAACCTGACATTTAGGAAGTAGTTACCAGTTCCTTCCTCATTTTAACATTTGATGGCGAAAGAACAGTTTCCTCAACAGAAGCATTAAGTACTCCTACCATCATAAACTAAGCTTCGTAATTCCACATCAATTCCTGCTGTAATTATGTCACTATTCTGTTAACCAAAATAATAATAAAAAATAAACGAACAAGATTCAAATAAGACAAAAACCACCAACCGTACCTAGTTAATTTGTGTAACAAGTCAGATATTAATGCTAATTTATAATATTGTTTGGTATGAACATGATGCCAAAATTATTATGATCATTATTTTAGTACACAATACAATCCTTGCACTCAAAACATCTAAAATATTTGCATTGCAAATTATGTTATTGACATGTTTGCTCAACGACGTTCCTACCACAATAGTATCATGACCTTTCACTTTGATATTATCAGAAATCAAATACAGTTTTGGAATGCCCTGAACTGTTACTAGAATGATATTAATTCATTACATAGTAGCGGCATAAAACAGAACCTACAGGTTTTTTTATATTATTAATTTTTTCTTCTATTTTTTTACACTCCAGATTTTATTCCCCTCCCAGTCCACCCTCCGACTGTTCCACATGCCATACCTTCCCCCACCCCCATATCCATGATGATGTCCCCACCCACCCCACCAATCCCACCTACCCCACCCACCCCAGCAGACTTCTAAAGTATACTCTGTTGAGAGTTAGGTGCATCTTCTCTGACTGAACCCAGACCTAGCAGTCCTCTGCTCTATATGTGTTGGGGGACTTATATCAGCTGATGTATGCTACCTGGTTGTTGATCCAGTGTCTGAGAGATCTCAGGAGTCCAGGTTAGTTGAGACTGATGGTCCTCCTACAGGGTTGCCCTCCTCCTTAGCTTCTTCCAGCTTTTCCTTATTTCAACCATACTGGTCAGCAACTCCTGTCCATCGGTTGGGTGCAAATATCTGCATCTGACTCTTTCAGCTGCTTGTTGAGTCTTTCAGATGTCAGTCAGGATAGATCCCGTTTTGTGAGCATACCATAGCCTCTGTAATGGTGTCAGGTCTTGGGACCTCCCCTTGAGCTGGATCCCACTTTGGCCCTGTCACTGGACCTTCTTTTTTTCTTTCCTTAGGCTCCTCTCCATTTCCATTCCTGCAGTTGTTTTAGACAGAAACAATTATGGGTCAGATTTTTGGCTGTGGGAGAGCAACCTCATCCCTCACTTAATGCTGTCTTGATGCTGGTAGTGTGCTCTACAAGTTCACTCTCCCCACTGTAGGGAATTTCATCTAGGGTCTCTGCCTTTGAGTCCTAAGAGTCTTTCAGCTCCCAGGTCTCTGGTACATTTTGGACAGTCCTCTCAACCCTGTACCACCTGAAGTTGCCTTTTTCCATTCTTCCTTCTGGCCCTTAGGGCTTCGGTCGTTTTGCCCCACCCAATACCTGATCATGTACCCCTCCCCCCTTTTCCCTTCCATGTTCCTCCCTCCCCACTTGCTGATGCTTTCTTCTCCTTCACAAGTGAAACAGAAGCATCCTCACTTGGGTCCTTCAGCTTGTTGAATTTTTTGAGTTCTATAGACTGTATCTTGGCTATTCTGTACTTTTTTTTTTGCTAATATCCACTTATTATTGAGTACATACTGTTCATGTCTTTTTGGGTCTGAGTTACCTTGCTCAGAATAATATTTTCTAGTTCCATTCATTTGCCTGCAAAACTCAGAATGAATTTAAACCTCAGGAAAACTCTGTTTCCTGTATATTATTGTAAAGTTTATTTGACATTTGAAAAAGAAAACTAAGATGATAAATGAATTTTATTTAGACCAAACACTAAGTCAGCTGCAAATCCTGAATGGCAAACTGTTTCCATTCTCAATTATTTTCTTCTCATACCTTTCCCAAGCATTTACTGAAACCCACTCTTGAAAAATATTACAAAGATCAATTTCCAATTTTGGATATATATATATGTATATATATGTATGTATATATATATACATACATACATACATATTCTTTTCTACATACTTATACTCTCAAATACATTGCCTTCTGTGGGGGCTGAGAAAACCCTGAGTGAATATATGAAGACTGGATGCAGTCCTGAAATTGTAAGTGTATATTGCTTTATATAAACACAGCCATGTCAATGCCAAATATAGACTGCCTTCCATCTGGGAGAGGATGGTAGGAATGGGAAAGGCTTCTCCTTGTCCCAGTGCAATGTTGGCCATGTGGACAAAAACTGGCAACTGCCATTTCCTCCTTCCAGATGTTTAGAGCCTACTAAGCCAAAGAAACTGACTGCTGGGAAGAGCTAACTCCTCTCCCCCGTTCTGTAGATAATAAGCTCACTGAGCTTCCAGTCTGTTATAAAGTGCTACACTACCAGCGAGCACAGCCCACTGGACCCCTTTTCAGTATACTTACATGTTCTTTCATTCCCTCACTGCACCTAGCCAGGGTTCTGTGACTCCAGCCATGCAGCACTTGAAAATTTTAATTAGTAACTTGAAAAGCAAGATCAAAGATATGATCATTTGTCAAATTTTATTTTCATCTACAGGGAAGACATTATATAAGTTACCTTGGATAAAGTAATTAATTAGATTACTTTTGAGTATTATATTCCATCTACTATTCAATCTTCTGGATTTTATTTTGTTCTTTTCTTTTGCTCTTTGATTCCTTAATGAACTTCACTCACCCACCATGTCAGAGACCACATATGTCTCTTTGCCATATAAGAAAAGATCCTGGGAATGAGGAAAGAACTGGAGTTAGATACAGTTTCCACAAGTAGAAAAGTTAAATTATATCTTCTCTAAATTAAGATACAAATATAAATCTGACAAGAACTCATTATTAATGAAGGAAAATGACAATGACTTTAAATTTTGGTCTTAATGAAAAAGTATAGAAGAAACTAAGGAACACTGTACTTTTATCTATATGAATATGTATAAAAATAAACTTGTCTCAAAAGTTGGATGTGATGTTTTCCTACACACAAAGTAACTAAATTTTGCCACAACCTTTTTTGCTTAATGAGAGAAAATAGAAAAAGACATGTTGTAAGAATTCCTGTGAAGGCTTGATGTCCCAGTGTAGGGGAATGCCAGGGTAGAGAGGCAGGAGAGAAAAGTGGGAGGGTGGGGGCACCCTCATAGAAGCAGGAGGAGGGGGAGGGGATAGAGGGTTTCTGGAGGGGAAACCTGGAACAGGGATAACATTTGAAATGTAAATAAAGGAGATATCTAATGACAAAAAAGAACAGATAAAACTAATTTAAAATTACAGAAGTCAAAGGATATGTCTGAGGGAATATTAATGGACTAACCATGCTAGGAGACATTGTAGAGGGAGCTCCTGTCTTGGTGAAGACTTCTACACAGAGTGCGTGAAATTGTTCATGAGGTTGGGGTAGCATTTGACAAAGTTTGTTATCACCTGTAAATTGTGTGTCTGAGAATGTCTGTGGTGATTACCACATCCATGAATTTATCGAATGTTCTCTCCTTGGCTACAGAGGCAGTTCTGCAGCCTCCCTGAAGATCTGCCACCAAGACTTCCTGTTACAATGGAGTATAACAAGGTGCTGTAGGTTAAATGAATCTCTTTTCTCTGAGACACTTCACTCAGTGTGTTTTCAAAGCAGAATTAAAAGAAACTGAGACAGGAACTTAAAAACTAGGGTTACTCGCTTTCCAAAATGCTTAAAAAATAAAATATGTTGTTCCACCTTTTAAGTTGAATTAGTTCTGGTTGTTAAAAATGCTCTTTTTTTCCACTGGATGGTTTTATCATCTTTGACAAAGATCAAGTGACCATAGGTGTGTGGGTTCATTTCTGGGTCTTCAATTTATTTCCATTGATCTATTTACCTGTCTCTGTACCAATACCATGCAGTTTTTATTCCCCATTCTGAGAACCTTTTCTTGCTCTATAATATAGCTTGAGGTCATGGATGGTGACTCCTGAGAAGTTCTTTTATTGTTGACAATAGTTTTCACTATCCTGGGTTTTTTGTTATTCCAAATGAATTTGCAAATTGCTCTTTCTAACTCTATGAAAAATTGAGTTGGAATTTTGAAGAGGATTGCAGTGAATCTGTAGATTGCTTTCAGTAAGACGGCCATTTTTACTATATTAATCCTGCCAATCCATGAGCATGGGAGATCTTTCAATCTTCTCAGGTATTCTTCAATTTCTTTCTTCAGGGATTTGAAGTTCTTTTCATGTAGATCTTTCACTTGTTTGGTTAGAGTTACACCAAAATATGAGGGTTAGAGTGACTTAGGAGGAAGAGAGGAGGCAGAGCAGAAAAAATGGGGACAGGGTTAGGTGTGGGAGGAGATGGGCAAGATGTACAAAATGTCACGAAGTTGAACAGAGGTAGCAATGGTGGATGGGGAACTCGGGGTAGCCATCAGGAAGTCCCAGATGCCAGAAAAGCAAGAGGCTCCCAGGACCAACGGGAAGACATTAGCTAAGTGCAGAGAGAACCTGTGGAGACCATATCCAGAGGTTATGCAAGGCCTCGGGCTGAGGCGTGGTGCTACCAACCCTTCACAAAATTTAACCCAGAATTGCACCTGTCTTAAGGACATACAGGGACAAAGAATGGGCCAGGAACTGAAGTAGAGGCCATCCAGAGACTGCTCCACCTGGGGATTCATCCCATAATCAAATCCAGACTCTTGTTGATGCCAAGTAGCTAGGAAACTGGGAAGGGGGAAAACATTTTAAATATACATAAACAAAGTAACCAATAAAAATTTAGAAATAAATTTAATCTCATTATGAGTTAAAAACAGGTTTAGGAAAGTAAGGATGAAGACAAAATGCCTGTTTTGTGCTAAGAAACAATATAAGGGACCAGAGAGATGGCTAGGCAGTTAAGAGGTCTTCCAGATGTCCTGAGTTCAATTCCCAGCAAACACATAGTGCCTTACAACCATCTGCAGTGGGATCTGATGCCCTCTTCTAGTGTGTGTGAAGACAGCTACAGTGAACTTATATACATAGAAGAAATAATTCTCTGTTTTCTTCTTATTCTCTATCTTCTTTTACACTCCAGAATTTATCCTCCTCCTGTTTCACCCTCTGTTTCACATCCCACACCACTTTAGAAAAAAGAAGAAACCGTATAAAATATTTAAATATATCAATGCAGTTTAGTCAGAAACCCCACTTGTAAATCTGTAGCATCAGTTGGAAGGATATCGCAGAGGTCATATACATAGACAAAGTGAGATATGATGACAGATGATGATGACTATTAGATTAAATGAAAAACACTGAAGAAACAGAAAAGTTGATGTTTATTTGAAAGAAAGTCGAGATGATATCATTTGAGTTCATTCAGGATGAGCTAATTACTCATCAAGTTTAAGGATGTCATCCTTCTATATTTACTTTGAAATGTGTAAATGAGTACATTGTAACAATACACCAGGGAAGTGTATTGGCTAATGAGGCAAGCCTGTGAGTCATTATGAAGTACAGATTCTAAGACAATGTCCAGGGATGTTGTTAAAAGAAGCAGAAAGAAGTTATAAAAGGAAGAGACCTAATGTCAGCACTTAGAGTATGGAGGCAAAGGTAGAGAGTTGACAGTCTCTCATAGCTGCATATGAAGTCCAAGACCAGAAATAGCAACATTAGAAACATCACAGAGAAACAACATAGAGCGCTTGTCACTGAAGCCTGACAACATGAATTTGATATTGGAACCACAGTGGCAGGACTAACTCCTGAAAGCTTTCCTTTGACCTCTCTCCACATGCCATCACAAATGCACTCCCTTACTCATAATGTGTTCAAAATTAACTTAAATAAAAGAAATTTAAAAGGTGAACAAGGAGTAGAATTTAAGAAAGGAAAGTAAAAGGTAAATAAAATACAAGTAGGAAGTAGACCCAAATGACCATAGAACTTAAAGGAAAAAATCTTTCAATGTCTAAATAGTCAGTGACAGCAGGACAATATTCCTAGTACATGAACAGCAGTGATGGAGATGAATAATCCATGGACTTTTTTTACTTACTCATAAATAGTTAAATGAAAATAAATTTGATAGGGCACGGCAGGGAGGACATATAAGATATGGAACTGACGGGGGTGTTGACTGGGAGGGGAATAAAGTCTGGAATGTAAATATGAATTTAAAAAAATTGAAAAAATTTGACCAAATTAAAAAAATTTTCCTTAAATAAACAAATGTGTAATCCATATCCTCTTTATAGCTTTACATTGTTATACATGGTTGGTGATAGACTAATTGTTAAACTGTGGTAAGGAAACTGTGACTGTGAGTGGAGAATCCTGATGATTTGGCTTTGCGATGTTGATCATAGTGTTCACTTTTCCTTCTATGTAAAGTGATTTTGATTTAATTGTTTTAATTTATATTATTTTATTGTATTATTATTCCTTAGATTCCTGTTTGTTTCTTTATAAGAGGAAGAAACATTGTGGATCTGAGTAGAAGGGACATGTGAGAAAACTGGGGATGTAGAAGAAAATTAAACTGCAAACCGAATAAATTGGAGAAAAAAATCTATTTTAGTTTTTCATTTTATTGAAAGCAGACTGTTCCGCACATAGTATAACCTGATTACGTTTTCCCCTTCCTGTATTTCTCCCAGTCCTTCTCTAGCTCCCTTCCATATGATCCACTTCCTTTCTAATTCTTATTAGAGAATTACACACTTCTAAAGGACAATAATAAATCATAATATAATAAAACAAGATAAGATAAAAACAAAACCTGTCACATTGAAGTTGTACAAAACAAACCAACTGAAAGAAAATGATCCAAGATAAGAATCAGAGACACATTCATTCATTCATACACTTGAGGATTCCATAAAAACACAAAACTGGAAGCCATAATATATGCACAACAGACCTGGTGCAGACAGACATGCACAGGCCTGGGGTACGCTCCTTTAGTCACTGTGATGAGCTTTGCCCAGTTGTTTTGGAGTGCTTTCTAATTTTAGAGTTCTCCATATCCAAAAGCTCTTACACTCTTTTATGCCTTTTCTTCCTTGGAATTTCTCTTTGCTCTCATAATGTCTTCTTCTCTGCTGTAAGAGGAAGTTTATCTGATGACTGAACAAGGCACTAATCTATGAATACAGCAGATTATCTTGTTATGAGTCATCTTTTCCACTACGGTTTTTTGTTTGTTTTTGGATTGTTTTGGTATTTGACCCTAGCAGTATTTGGTTTTATCCTGGAGTCCTGGGATTTCTAGTTTCTGCTTCTTTGCCACCGAAGCAGTATTGGGTATTGGCTCCATATCCGGGGTGAATCTTAAGGAAAATCAGTTACTGACTTATTACTTTTATGAGCTTCCTGCCATGTTCTGTCTTGGAGGCAGAATATCATTGTAGAGCAAATGGTTTGTGATTGGTTTGTTGTTTATATTTCTACTTTGATGGTGTGTGCAGTACCTTCTTGTACCCAATGATGCTGGAATGTGGAGTTGAAGGCTCAATGTAGGGAACAGCTTGACTTCTTCAGGTCCAATGAATTATGTAGGCACTACCTCCTGAAATGAGGCCTTGCTGTCTTTTTTTTGGAAAGCAACTTGTTGTCGTGGAAGCAACTTTGGTTGTTTGGGGATTCCTATTGGCTCCCTTTGAGCAAACAATTAAATTAGACTTAACCCCATCACAATATTGGAAGCTTCGTTTGGTTACAAGAGATGGCCACCGGAGATTCTGTCTTCTCCGTTATTTGATTTCATTTAGATTATTCTCATACATGTGTATATTTCAGGATGTCTAATTTCAGGCTTCCCTACTACCCTTCAAATTAATGTACAGTTTAGAGAAGCATGGAGGTTAGGTATAGACTAAGGGATTAACAGTAGTTCTAAATCTGTGGGTCAAGGTCACAGATATTTCACAGGGGTCACTTAAAACCATAGGAAAAAAACAGATATTTACATTAAAATTCATAAAAGTAGCAAAAATAGTTATGAAGGAGTAATAATAATAATTTTATGGTTGGGTGTTACCACAACATAAGGAACTGTACTAAAGGATCACAACTTTAGGAAGGTGGAGAACATTTTTCTAGAATATAAAGATAGATCTTGCTAGGAATGGGAAATTGAGTAGGTAATTATAGATGGATGGTGAGTTCTAGGTTGGAAGGAGTAAGTTGGTAGGGAAAGGGGAGTGGAAGATGAAGGAGGAAATAAAGAAAGTATGTGTCCAATAAAAAATGAAATAAAAGATATAAAACATTTTTCAGGTTAAAAATATGTGGCTTCATAATTGCATAATAAACATGATCTGTTTTTCATGTAAGTTTTGCTAATGGAGCTTCACACATCAAATACACCTGTATTATTCATGAATGTGCTGTTGAAATTTTAGTGTTACTACTACTCTGACATGACAGTTACCCAACATCCATATTAATGACTTTTAATCTGCTATCAATTTTCTTGTGTGCAAAAAGTCATCAAGACTCAGTAACCTGACACACAAGAAATCAAATTGCTACTCATCAGAAAAGCAAGAATCAATCTAGACCATATTGAATTAGGCTTTTATGTGCTTTAGCCTCTCTGTTACTCCATATCTGCATATATTCATGTGCTCCTAAAGATACTGGGGTGGGGGTTACATGAGATAAAAAAATGGGAAAATGTGGGATAGTTCTAGGACTATACTGCATGTCCTAGAACTATCAATTTTCCTGTGTGCAAAAAGTCATCGTGTGCATGTCTTTCTTTTGTTGTATAAAGAAGTACAAGACAAGTAAGTACCTAGTTCCTTAATGAAATTGTTAATTGAAGTTTAAACTGAATGAACAGCTGCCTCTCATGACTTTTCTACCCGAGTATATAGAGTATAAAACAACTGAAAGCTATTAGCTGAGTTTCTCCTCCACTGTGCATAAACAGTGCATGACTTTTAAAGCTTGCCATAAAATTATCTTTGGAAGGTTTACACTTAAGATGATAGAATTCAGAAACTAGATACAGCATGATAAATACTACATCTTGACAATTATTAGTTTACTGATTTTAAAATTTATGACTATAACAAGCATCGCCATTTCTCAAACATTCCTTAGTGACTCTCCATTATGCAAACATGCAGATACATGCTGTGTTAGCACACATCTGATAGACCCCTTTATTTGAATATAAATATTCATTTATAGGAGTTAAAAGGTACATCTCAGTACTTCTGCTATGAAGTTTTGCAGTCATAATTTGTTATTTATTCTGCTTGGCTGCAAAACTCAGACTTGTTGACCACCATTTTTTGCAAGGAACGGTACCTGAGCCTCTTTTAATAGACCTCATTAATCTTGGCTCATGGTGAGAATAGATTCCCCATAGTTACCATATGCCCTATGCATGGCCATGGACGCTAATTAATTATCAGACTGAAGCAAACAAGTGAGGGGATCAAGTGCGACGAGATTCTCTCTTCAAGAGTCTCTGTTGCGCTTTCACCTTTTATTGGAATGTCTTTGTGTCACATATTCAGTTGTTCTACACATCTGCCAGTTTTGCAGTTTTCACTCTAGACAATAGACCATGGAGAAGCACATTTGCTATCTCAATCTAGACAAACGGATAAAGACCAATTGATTGACAGATAGGGCTACCTTTTTCATATTCTATTTTTCTCCTTAGTAACGTAAATGGATTGGGCTAATTTACTTTATCATTGTATTTTTAGCTAATATTATATAACTCAAAGTATGTTCAAGTAACTCTTATGTCTGAAACTCTGCAGGTTTTTCAAAGTATCTAATATCTTGGCCAGAGGTCAGTAAAATCCCTTACAAAGAAACTATGCTGAGATAATGAGGCCATGGTTCAATCAGCTTCAGGAAAAAAATAAAGGCAGAGCAATTCTCCCAGTTACTTGGCTATCAACCTCTTTGAAAGACACAGGAGGAATTAATTAGCAGTACCTGCAACACACACACACAGGACACACACCCACACACACACACACACACACACACACACACACACACACACACACACCCATCCCACAAGGGTAATTTTATTTCTTTGGTAAAAATAAAGACAATAAGTAATTATCAACTTGGTTATAATTTAGAGAGACAATAGAGTTCCTTTCACGGTCACATATGTCTCCTTCCTACAACATTTACCAAGCAGAACATGGTACGTGATGTAAGACCCCAAAGTGAATGAAATCCCACCACTGCATTCAAGCAGCCTCTGCAATATAAGCAAGAGAGCATTCCTGCATAACGAAAAACTGGCCTCTGAAAAAAGTCAACACCTTATATTCGAATGGTGGTAAGCCCTCACTTCAAGTCACAACTTAACATATTCCCACACATCTGAAAGCCTTGAAAACAATTGCTGAATTCTGACTCCCCTTTCTTTAAGTAAATGCATAGTGATTAAGAAGCCGTTTCTTGTTTCAGGCTTTATTAGAGAGTAATAAGAAGAGAGAGACTCAGAAAGTAAAACTTAGAGAGGTAAAATGCAAGAGAAGCCAGGAAGAGTTGAAACTCCAGAAATTTCTTTAAGGTCTGAGAGAGAAAGTGTCAGGAAAATGTGATTAAAGACTCACTTGAGGGATTATGAAACACTCAGTAGGATCTTTACAATCGAAGCCACCTTTATTCTAAGTTATCAAGTAAGCTAATTACAACTTTTACATAATGACAAAAATAGTTATAAATGAGTGGCCGACAACTCTTTTCATTCTCAGGCTATATTTGGAATATCAAATAATTATCTTAAGAATAAAACTAGGGGTTTTGGGTCCAGAAGGATATTTGCACTGCCTTCAACTGTGATCAAAAAGCTTTATTTTACAATGAATGATGATTAATTCAGAGACTCAGAAGTACTTAAAGTATTGAATGTAACTAAGTGTGAGTGCTTGGCTGTTAGAGAATCATTTATGTCAATCTCCCAGCCTCCAAGGCTCAGACGACCTCATGGAAAACAAAAGATCCTAGAATATATTTTTGGTTTTGGTAGACATCACACAAATCTGGGAGGAGGAAATCTCAATTGGAAATATACTTCCATGATATTGGCCTCTAGGCAGTCAAACCTGTGGGGTACATTCATAATTAATGATTGGTATATGCAGGTCCAGTCCACTGGGACAGGTTACTCACGGACACATCATTCTGGGTAGTATAAGAAAGCAGGCTCAAAATTATTGTCATATAGATCTTTCACTTGGTTAGAGTCATACCACGGTATTTTATATTGTTTGTGACTATTGTGAAGGGTGTCAGTCCTCTAATTTCTTTCTCAGCCTATTTACCCTATGAGTAGAGGAAGACTACTGATTTGTTTGAGGTAATTTATATACAGCCACTTTGCAGAAGTTGTTTATCAAATTTAGGAATTCTCTGGTGGAATTTTTGGGGTCACTTAATTATACTATCATATCATTTGCAAATAGTGATATTTTGACTTTTTCCTTCCAACTTGTATCACTTTGACCTCTTTTTGTTGTCTAACTGCTCTGGCTAGGACTTTGGTTACTTCATTGAATAGATAGAGAGACAGTGGGCAGCCTTGCCTAGCCTCTGATTTTAGTGAGATTGCTTCAAGATTCTCTCCATTTAGTTTGATGTTGGCTATTGGTTTGCTGTGTATTTCTTTTACTATGTTTAGGTATGGACCTTACATTCCTGATCTTTCCAATAATTTTATCATGAAGGGCTGTTGAATTTTGTCAAATGTTTTATCATCATCTATTGAGGTGATCAAGTGTTTTTTTCTTTGAGTTTGTTTACATAGAGGATAACATTGAAGGATCTTTGAATATTGAATCAACCCGGAATTCCTGGGATGAAGCCTGATTCATCATGATGGAGATCATTTTTATGTGTTCTTGGATTCAGTTTGTAAGAATTTTATGAATATTTTTGCATCGATATTCATAAAGGAAATTGGTCTGAAGTTTTCTTCGTTTGTTGGGTATTCATGTGGTTTAGTGGAAATCAGTCTGGCAGTTCCTCAGAAAATTGGACATAGTACTACCTGAGGACCCAGCTCTACCATTCTTTGGCATATACCTAAAAGATACTCCAACATACAGCCAGGATATATGCTCCACTATGTCCAAAGCAGCCTTATTTAAAATAGCCAGAAGCTGAAAAGAGCCTAGATGTCCTTCAACAGAGGAATGGATACAGAAATTGTGGTATATTTACACAGTGGAGTACCACTTTGCTATTAAAAAAATGACTTCATGAAATTCTTTGGCCAATGTTTAGAATTAGAAAATATCATCCTGAGTGAGGTAACCCAATCACAGACAAACACACATGGTATGCACTCACTTTTTAGTGGATATTAGCCCAAAAGCTTGAATTACCTAAGATACAATTCACAGACCACATGAAGCTCAAGAAGAAGGAAGACCAAAATGTAGATGGTTCAGTTATTTTTTTGTTTTGTTTTGTTGTTGTTGTTGTTGTTTTGTTTTGTTTTGTTTGTTTTTTCTCCATCTTTATTAACTTGGGTATTTCTTATTTACATTTCGATTGTTTTTCCCTTTCCCGGTTTCCAGGCCAACATCCCCCTAACCCCTCCCAGTCCCCTTCTATATGAGTGTACACCTCCCCATTATCCCCCCCATTACCGCCCTCCCCCGAACAATTATGTTCACTGGGCGTTCAGTCTTGGCAGGACCAAGGGATTCCCCTTCCACTGGTGCTCTTACTAGGCTATTCATTGCTACCTATGCAGTTCAGAGCCCAGGGTCAGTCCATGTATAATTTTTGGGTAGTGACTTAGTCCCTGGAAGCCCTGGTTGGTTGGCGTTGTTGTTCATATGGGGTCTCAAGCCCCTTCAAGCTCTTTCAGTTCTTTCTCTGATTCCTTCAACAGGGGTCCCATTCTCTTATAAGGGAGAACAAAATATTCTCCAGAGAAAATACAGAGAGAAAGTATGGAGCAAAGACTGAAGGAAAGGCCATCCAGAGACAATCCCACCTGGGGATCCATCCCATATACGACATCAAACCCAGACACTATTGTGGGTGCCAAGAAGTGCTTGCTGGGGCTGGGGATTTAGCTCAGTGGTGGCGCTTACCTTGGGCATAAGGCCTGGGTTGGGTCCCCAGCTCCAAAAAAAAAAAAAAAAAAAAAAAAAAAGTGCTTGCTGACAGGGGCCTGATCTAGCTGTCTCCTGAGAGGCTTTGCCAGAGTCTGACAAATACAGAGGCAGATGCTCGCAGCCAACCACTGGACTGAGCACAGGATCCGCAAAAATTGGACATCAGTGGGAGAAAAGGCCCTTGACCCTGTGACTTCTCAATGCCCCAGTGTAGAGAAATACCAGGGCTGGGAGGCAGGAGTGGGTCGAGGAACACCCTCATAGAAGCAGGAGGAAGGAGGGTGGGATAAGGGGTTTCCAGAGGGAAAACCGAGACAGGGGATAATATTTGAAATGTAAATAAATATACTATCCAACAAAAATAAAATAAAAAGAATTTAAAAAACAAACAAACAAAGCAGGCTGAGAAAGCTCTACAGTTCATGCCTTCAGGATCCTGGCTTAAGTTCCTGCCTGACTTGCCCTCATAATAGTATTGATTGTGATTAGAATTTATAAATTGAAATAAATCCGTTTCTCTGAAAGTTCCTTGTAGTCTTAACATGTTATCACAGCAATAAAGAGCAAACTAAGGCAGATCATAACAATAGGGTAGATAGGAATGAAAGTTGTGAAATTTTCACTTCTGAATATGGCCTGACTGTTATACATGTCAATTATAGCATGTATAGTACATTAATACAGTCATCATTTGCTCAATTGTGACAAGCAAAATTTCTTCTTGGATGATCCCCAAAGAACACACTCTGTCAGACCCTATTAGAGCAAATCTACTATGGAAGGGATGGTCATTTAAAATATTGTATTTGAGTGAAAATTGGGCTATGGTAGAGTAATATGAATAAGTTATGCATAACACAAAACCCACTTAGTTAGCCTTTTAAAACTCTTTCTAAAGCAGACAATTCCAATGGTCTCTCTTCTGCTATTTTTTTCAGTCTAGCAATAGTTATTTTGAGAACTCCCTAAGTATTGATAAAGGACACCAACCTAAGCCCTTGTGAGTGGGCTGCACAGTTGATTAAAGCTGTGAGTGCCTGAAACTATCACTTTGTTTTTGTTCTTAATGAAAACTAATGAGGCTTATTTGTGTATGTAAATTGCTTTCTTTTTGAAAATTTTATGTTTGCTTGGAAGAGAAGGACCATTAATGAAAAGGGGTGGCACAAATACATTTATCCCAAGTAACTCATGTGTATAGGTCAGTTCACAATTCCCTTCCTGATTCAGCAAGTACAGTAGCTTACTGAGTTGGGAATAACTCCAGTAAGAGAACAGCCTCATGTAGAAGGTATAAGAATGTAGCGAGAAACAGAGCTTAGACACCATAAAATTTGTATCCAAAGTTCAGATGCACCATCTCCAGTCTGTCTTTGAATTCCTTTTTTGTCTGTGGAGAACAAACACACTCAGCTGCAATCGTGACATTCAGCAATACTGATGGATGTCACAATAAACCATTTTCCCAGCAAGTAGACCTGAGACTACTATATCAACAAGTCAAGAGACTATAAAGTACTTTGAATTTTATGGATTTACCTTATACACATACCTTACACAGATTGGATTAGATCGATTTAAAATCCATAAGCTTCCCAGCCAATACCATATCCTGGTGTGTGAGCTGACAGTCTCTCTAGGAGAATTTCTCTTCAAATACCCCCATTTAGATATGTATATATTAAATGGTGCCACTCAGGTATATGTTGTGTGAGAATTTATGTCCTTATTCTAATTAACATTGGACAAACGACACTCAGTAAATTGAGATAAATAAAATGGACACTTGGGGGTCAAATCTCTGAAAAATTTGTCAAGCAGCTTCATGACCCAACTTAAAAATAAAAGTACTGTGCAGTATTGCAAAGAGTTCAAAACAAAAATAGTTATTATTATTATTATTATATTATTATTATTATTATTATTATTATTACACTTCAAAGAGGCCAACAATTTTATTGAGGACATTAAGATACTATTAATTTTTCAATTCATTTTTCTTTTTAAAGTACTTAATTTTAGATTCATAGCAAATATACAAAACAAAGATTTCCATACATGCTGAAGTTTTTATATCAGCTGTGTAGTACAGTGTAAAACTCAGGAATATCAATTTCTCCATCAAATACTTTCTTATTCAGAATTATTTTAGCAATCCGTGTTTTTTTGTGTTTTCCTGTGAAATAACAGATTGTGCTTCCAAGTTCTGTGAAAAACCGTGTTGGAACATTGCTGGGAATTGTACTGAATCAGTAGATTACTTTTAGTTAGATGGCCATTTTTATCATATTAATCCCTCTGATCTATGATCATGAGATATCTTTTCCATATTCTGATTTCTTTAAGGTATTTTTTTAATGTCTTGAAGTTTTTGTCGTACAGGATTTTCACTTGCTTGGTTGGCATTACACTGAGATAGTTTAAATCATTAGACGCTTTTGTGAAAGCTGTTGTTTCCCTGATTGCTTTCTGGGTCCACTTGTCACTTGTATATAAGAAGGCTATCAATTTTTGCATGTTAATGTTGTATCCTATTATTGTGCTTAAAGTGTTAATTAGCTTTAGGACTTTAATAGTAGAATTTTTAGGGTCCTTTATGTGTACAATATACAAATAAAGATATTTTTGATTTCTTTCCTTTCAATCTGTATCCCTTTGATCTCCTTCAGTTGTCATACTGCTCTAACTAAAACTTACATTACTATCTTGAATAGGTATGGACAGAAGGGGAAACAATTTTTCTCCTATTTATATTTTTGTAAAATTCCTTTGAGTTTCTCAATCTTTAACTTGATGTTAGCCACAGGTTTACTCTAAACTGCCTTTATTATGTTGAGTATGTCCCTTCTCTACCTAATCTCTCTAGGACCTTTATAATGAAAGGGTATTAGATTTTGTCAAGGGCTTTTTCTGCATCTAATTAGAGGAGCATGTGGTTTTGTCTTTTAGTCTGCATCTAGGGTACATAACATTTTAAGAATATTAAGGTATATTATATAATATTCATTATATTTAAGTATATTGAATCTATCTCCACAATGAAACCTACTTGATCATGGTAGGTGATTGTTTTGATGTGTTCTTGGATTTGGTTTACATGTGTTATGTTGAGAATTTTTGTAGTTACCCTCATAAGTAAAATTGATTTATAATTCTCTTTCACTGTTGAGTATTTATGTGGTTTGATTATCAAGATAAGTGTGGCCTCATAAAATTAGGCGATGTCCCTTCAGTTTTTATTTTGTGATGGCATATTGCTATTAACTCTTCTTTGAAAGTCTAGTAGAATTGTGTGTATCTGGCCTTAGACTTCTTTTGGTTGGAAGATATTTAATGACTGCCTCTATATCACTAGTGGTTACGGATTCATTTAAATATTATGTGGATCAAAGAAATGTAAGGCCCAGAAATTAGTTTACATACTTATAGATACCTGATTTTCTATAAAGAAAACAAAAATACACATTGGAATACAGATAAAACCTTTAGCCAATTTTGATTGTCAAATTAGATGGCTGAGTGTAGATGAATGCCAATGTACCCATACTTATCACTCTGCACAAAATTCAACTCCAATTGGATTGAAGACTTTCAACATAAGAGCAGAAACACTTAATCTGATAGCAAAGAAAGTGCAGAATAGTCTTGAATCCATTGGCACAGAAATCATTTTGAAAAGAAAATCAATAGCATAAGCACAAAGAACAACAAGTAATAAATATGGTCTTATGAAACTGAAAAGTCTCCATATGGCAATGGGCACCACCACATGGATCAAGAGACAGCCTGAAGCCTGGGAAGACTGTCAGCTACTATATATCTGGTAGAGGGCCGATGTCTACAACATAGACATAGGCATCAAGAAAACCAATAACTGGATTAAAAATGGGGTACAAATGTAAACAGAGAATGCAAAGAAATATTTAAAGAAATGTTCAAAATCCTTAGTCATCAGGTAAATGCGAATGAAATCTACTTTGAAATATTATTTTATACTAACCAGGATGGCTAAGATCAATAAAAGAATATGACAGCTCATGATGGGCAAGGATGTGATGTAAGGGAAACATTCATCCCCTGTTAATGGGAATGTAAACTCAAACAGCTACTATGGAAACCAGTATGGCATTACCTCAGGATGATCAGAATTGGTCTGCCTTAAGATCCAGCTACATCACCAGTGGAAGGGGAAGCCCTTGGTCCTGCCAAGACTGAACCCCCAGTAAACGTGATTGTTGGGGGAGGGAGGTAATGGGGGTAGGATGGGGAGGAGAACACCCATAAAGAGGGGGAGGGGGATGGGAATGTTGACCTGTAAACCAGGAAAGTGAATAACAATTGAAATGTAAATAAAAATACTCAAGTTAATAAAGATGAAAAAAAAGAAAAAAAAAAAAAAGATCCAGCTACATCACTCTTGAGCAGATGTGCAAAGGATGCTTTATCCTGCTACAGAAACACTTATTGACCATGTTTATTGCTGCTTTATTCATAATAACAAGAAACTTAGATGTATGTCAACAGAAGAATGGATCAAGAAAATGTGGTTCAGTTACACAGTGGAGTATAATTTGGCTGTTAAAAATTAAACCCTGAACTTTTCAGAGGACTGAATGGAGCTAGAATGGAATCATCCCAAGTGAGGTAACTACAGCTACAATCTATATAAACATGAAAGGTAGGTAGAGAGTAAGGGACCGGGGTGTAGGGATGGATCTCCCTAGAGAGGGAAAATAGAATAGAAAGGTTTTTATAGGTGAAGTTGGGCTGAAATAGGGGAAATCAAACAGGAAGGAGTATGGAAGAAAGTAACATGGGAGAGACAGCTCAAAGTAAAGACTATTTGAGGGATCATAAGGAAACCTAATACCTTTAAACTTCCTATAATTTATACATATAAAAAGGCTATTTAAATAAAATTGTTAAACCAAAGGGTAGTCAGAGCCCCAAATTGGCATCTATCATCACCAAATGGAGCATTTAGTATCAAAACGGGTTTGATCTGAACAGCATCCACCCCTCACTGCTGAGTGGTCAAAAACCTGTGATGAAGCAAGAGAAAAAAAATTAGGAGGAAATCAAATAGTATTCTTCTGTTAAAGGACTATAGTAATGAAATGACTCTTATGACATCTGCTACACTCATAGATCTGAGAATTGTTCAGCCTTGATTATAGAAGATTCTTCCTGTAATGGTTGGGAACAGATACAAAGACACATACCCAGAAAATAGGGAAAGAATGAAGACTTTGGCATATATAGCCCTAAATGGGATGTCTACATCAAATTCTTCCTCCCATCATAGCTCAGGGACCTCCTTAGTAGAGCTAGATTTTAAGAGTCAGAGGGGATAGGAAACCAATGGCCTTCTAGACACAAAAGTCTTGGTGTACATATGAATTCATAGATGCTGTAGCAGCATTCACAGAGCCCGGATGGATAGGTATTATATGGGGTCCTAGAACTGAAAGGATTAGTAGACGCATGCTTCCTGCCCTACCCAGAAGTAGTCCCCAATTGACAAACACTTGAAAATGAGAAATTAGTCTTTTCTGAGGGATTCTTACTGATGAAACAAACCACTCTTAAGGGGTGGCGCTGTGGCCAACACAGACCAAAAAGTGGAATCTGTGGATATTTATTGACTCATGATGTTGTCAGAAAATTTTATTTTTTAAAAATTATGGGTTCTTTGTATATATATTATAGTTTCTCGTTCAAGATTTTTATGGGACCATGTGTGTTTTTGTGTCTCTATGTGTTTCTTGTGAATTTCTTTTTTTTTATTTTTACCTATGACCATATTCTGATTTGTTTGTTTTTGGTTTAACATATTTATTATATTTTATTTTATTATTATATCTTAGATACGGCTTTGTTTCCTAACGAGAAGCAGCAAGCCATTGATTTAGATGAGAAGCAAGGTATAGAGGAACTTGGAGGGCGGAAATCAGTTATCCGAATATATTTGTATGAAATAGTCTATTTTCTTTTATTTGCAGTTATTTTTTATAATTATATTATTTATTTATATTCCAGACATGCCCCCTCTTAGTTATCCCTTCCAAGGTTCTTAATCGCATTCCCCCTCCTCCTTGCCTCTGTGATGCTGTTTACCCACCAACCCACTCTCCTCATCACTCCCCCTAACCCCGTTCCTTGGGGCATAAAATCTCCACAGGATTAGGCACATCCTCTCACACTGAGGCCACATGAGGCTATATATGTACCAGTGACTAGCCACTCTATGCTTTTTGGTTGGTGGCTTAGTCTCTGGGAGCTCCCAGGGGTTCTGGTTAGTCAAGACTGTTGAAATTCTTGTTGGGCACTGAAGGGTAGTCATAGTGAGTATAAAGCTAGTTTGGCCCTCCAATGAACAACTGTTAAAAATACAATGTTTTATGCTTCTAAAAACTCTCTGGGTACAGTGACTTCAATCCTTCCCATAACTCTTCTAAAGAGGTCCTTGACCTGAGACTAATGCTTGACTCTAATTATCTAGATCTGTCTCAGTCAGATGATGATAGGGCTTCTCAAAGGATGGCCATGCTAGACTCCGTCTGTAAGCACAGCATAGCAGAAGTAATAGTGTCAGGCTTTGGTGCTCACCATGTGATGGATCCCAAGCTAGGTCCGTCACTGGTCAGCCTTTCCTCAGTCTCTGCTCTATTATTGTCCTTGCATTTCTTATAGACAGGGAGAATTCTGGATCAGAAGTTTTGATAGTGGGTTGGTAACCCCGTCCCTCCACTTGGAGCCCTGTCTATCTACTGGAGGTTGTCTCTTCAATTCCCTATCCCCTCTGTTGGGCATTTTGGCTAAAGTCACCCCCAGTGAGTCTTGTGAGTCTCTCAAATCCTAGGTCTCCTGGAATTTCTAGGGCTGCCTACCCACCAGGCCCTAGAAACTTCATATCTCCATTCATTCTCCTGGCCCTCTGGGCTTCTCTCCTGTTCCACACATATCTGATCATGGCCCCCGTTTTCGCTTCCCCTTCCGTCTCCCACACTTGTCCCACACTCCGCCTGCCTTTCATGATTATTTGTTCCCCCTTCTAAGCGGGAATATATACCTCCAAAATTCCACCAGAGAACTCCTACAGCTGATAAACAACTTCAGCAAAGTGGCTGGATATAACATTTCCTCAAACAAATTAATAGCTTTCCTTTATACAAATGATACGCAGACTGTGAAAGAAATTAGGGAAACATCCTTCACAATAGCCACAAATAATATAACATATCATGTTGTAATTCTAACCAAGCAAGTGAAAAATCTTTATAACAAGAACTCCAAGTGTTGGAACACAGAAACGCAAATATCAACATGTACTCAGAGAGTTTTAGAAGCCTAAAAACATATTTTTTAATAGTTGTACATTGAAGGGCCAAACTAGCTATACAGAGTCACTCTGACAACTCTACTCCGATGTTTAATGCTTTATGCATGCAGCCATCTATAAGGTTTGTCAACACACTGAAAGGTTATTTGCCCCACGTTGGGTGTCAACCTCAGTATATGTAGGCCGTTCACTGTTTTCACTGCTGCTGTACATCTCTCACTAATTCACCAAGTTTGTTAATGTTGCTGGTTCAGACCATAATTAGACACTGAAGGCTTAAACGTTTGCTGAGCAAACCTTTGGCCTTGTGCTGATGATGACTAGTAGATGTGGTTTGTTTATGTTCGGTTTCTGAGCACAGAAAGTACACAGCATTTTCCTTAGCATTGAAGTGGAAAGGAGATAACGGAATAAGAACATCGCAAAGGAGGGCAACTATTCAGGAGGTCTGAAGCACTGGAAAGCGATGTGAGGATGCTAAATAATATGTAAATGGACAATGAAAGATGCTGCATATTCTACACATGGGCAGAGACAGCTCTCCTCACCATATCATTCCCTACTGGTTTAATCTGAATGAAACAGAAGAGTAGAAGTCAGCACCCACTGTTTCTACATTGGTGTTACTTTATTTGGTGAACTTCATAAGTAGGTGTATGCATAAGGTCACGATTCCATAAAAGTTCAGCGTGATGAGTAATTCAGCTTTCTGAGATGATGAGAGGGCTAACCACCGTAGCCTCTGAGGATGACCTCAGAGTACCAGCTTAGGGGAAATCACTTGGCCGAGTGAGCCATCTTAAGCAGCGGCTTGCCATCATCCTCAAGGCCCCCTTCACCCACTGTCGGCAGGGTCATCCTTCATTTATGTTGATGGATGGTCCTCTAACATGCTGGGTCTCATCTCAGGGTAATCAAGCTAAGATTTAGTACCCTCAAGTCACTAGGATAATTTTAAATTCAAATAATACTTCGGATAAAAATAGAACAGGCCAGTAAAACCATCAGGAGAAATGAAGACTGACACTTAAATTTCTCTAAATACAGTAAGCAAATGGTTTGTCAGCCCATTGACTGGTGGGCTGTCTTAGACAGAATATAATAGATTGATGGAGAAATTTAATACTGAATATATTCTTTTAAGATTTTACCTTCAGAAACCAGGAAAATCCTCTTCTGAGAAAGAACTTCCGGCTTCATTTTGCTTCTCATCCTGGCCCAGGCTTTTAAGAAGTCTGCAATGAGTTGACTTATATACCACCGCTTTAAGCCTTAAGATGAGCCTGTTTATCAAAGCACCAACATTTCTTCTATATCATGTCCCATGTACTTCTTATGGAAGTGACAAAAAATTATAGGATCTACATAGATCTTGAGCCTTTCTCCATTTTGATGTATCTCAATTTCTAATTTATCAAATGTGTTCGTGAGTACAACAGACCATACATTATTGAGGAAAAATAAATACTATGTTCTATGTCTACTAGGTAGTTTTGAGCCAAAGATTGGTATCTTATAATCAATTTTTTAGGCTGTGTTTATGTAGCACATTGATCAGGAGTCATTCTGAAGACAGATTGTGACACTCTTCTTGTTGGGGAAATTGATATACTTAGGAAAGTTAAAGGTTTTTGGTTTTTAACTTTTAAGTCTGAAACTAATTGAAAGAAGATTTCTATGTTGTAAAATGAGTAATTTAGGGAAGGGAGTGAAATATAAAACTACCTCCCTGTGTTATTAATACTTTACCCATTTTCTACTTTAGAGCACATATATTCAAGTATATGCTATTATCAACTCTAGCAAGCTATACAGGATTATAGGAACAATAACTAGAGCTACAATTTATTAATTTTTTTACATCAGAAGCTAAGACAGATTTCTTACATATTCTAACTTATATATTTGCATCTTGGCTAATCTTCAATATGTAAAAAATAAGAATGTGCAAAAGGATTAAATATTTTTGTTTTTCTTTTCATTTTTTTTGTTTGTTTGCTCTTGAAATGGGGCTTCATTAAGTAGTCTTGGCTCTCCTGGAACTTGTTCTGCTCACCAGCTGGCCTCAAACACGGTGATAACCCCGCCTCTGTGTGGCTGCCACCACCTCACTAATTTCTTATATGCCAAAACATGCTTACATCATTTACTATAGAATTGAGACATGTTTATATACTTACTTACTTACTTTTATTTATTGAGCTTCTTGCACTTATATATGTGCACCACATGTGTGCTTGGTACCTACGACGTCTAGCAAGAGGCGTTAGATTCCCTAGAAGTGAAACTACATAAATGGGAGCTCAGAAGTAACTTTTTAAACACTGAGCAAGCTCTGTATACCTTGATAGTTATTAAACAACATCATCCAAGATATATAGCTTGCTTGTGAAATGGCTAAGAATGAGGGGTGTGTGTGTGTGTGTGTGTGTGTGTGTTTCAAAATTTTCAATTTGACTGACTAAAGGGATATTCAAATAGGTGATATATTATTTCTAAGCTGACATCATATTATTTCTATCTATGAAAGTGTTTCTGGAGAATATTGGCATTTGACTTGTTACACTAAGTAAAATCTATAGTTGCCTATGGGGGTGGGAAGTCTATAATCCATTAAGAGGAGATGTAGAGCAAAGCATTAACTCATGCTTCCTGAGCTGAGGTTTACAACTGCTTTCTAGCTAAAGGCAGATGACAGTGTTCTGACATGTTAAAAGACTATTGTTTTTATCCAGGAAACTTGATGCTTAAGGAAGCCTCTTTTGTTCATAGGGCTAAGAGCAATATTTAAATAGTCCCCTAAATACTTACCACGCAATTTAGCATATAAAAGTTTCCTACCAAATGTCTTCTGAAATCTGAAATAACTATATTGAGCATTTATTTAATGCATGGTAGCATTCTAGTATTGTGTGACAAACTATCGTAAATATATAGCTCAAATATCTATTAATTATGTCAAAGTATAGGTTAAATGGTTTCACAGCAAAAGAGATGTCAAGACTAAGGTCAACACAGTGATAGAAAGTCAGGCCTAAATCACACCAAGTACCCTTTTCTGTGCTCAGTCTTGTTGGCAAATTTGGTGTGGAACTCTCGGTGGGTGGACTGGGAGGGAAATAAAACCTGGTGTGTAAAAATAAATTTAAAAAAATAATAGCCTGGGAAAGGGCGTAAAAACCCAGGATAGCTAAAACTATCCTCAACAATAAAAAGGACTTCAGGGGGAATCACTATCCCTGAACTCAAGCAGTATTACAGACAATAGTGATAAAACTGCATGGTATTGGTACAGAGACAGACAGATAGACCAATGGAACAGAATTGAAGACCCAGAAATGAACCCACACACCTATGGGCACTTGATTTTTTTTGACAAAGGAGCCAAAAACCATCCAATGGAAAAAAGATACCATTTTCAGCAAATGGTGCTGGTTCAACTGGAGGTCAACATGTAGAAGAATGCAGATCGATCCATGCTTATCACCCTGTTCAAAGCTTAAGTACAAGTGGATCAAGGAACTCCACATCAAACCAGACACACTCAAACTAATAGAAGAAAAACTAGGGAAGCATCTGGAACACATGGGCACTGGAAAAAAATTTCCTGAACAAAACACCAATGGCTTATGCTCTAAGATCAAGAATCGACAAATGGGATCTCATAAAACTACGCAAAGCTTCTGTAAGGCAAAAGGACACTGTGGTTAGGACAAAACGGCAACCAACAGATTGGGAAAAGATCTTTACCAATCCTACAACAGATAGATAAGGCGTTATATCCAAAATATACAAAGAACTCAAGAAGTTAGACCGCAGGGAGACAAGTAACCTATTAAAAATGGAGTTCAGAGCTAAACAAAGAATTCACAGCTGAGGAATGCTGAATGGCTGAGAAACACCTAAAGAAATGTTCAACATCTTTAGTCATAAGGGAAATGCAAATCAAAACAACCCTGAGATTTCACCTCACACCAGTGAGAATGGCTAAGATCAAAAACTCAGGTGACAGCAAATGCTGGTGAGGATGTGGAGAAAGAGGAACACTCCTCCATTGTTGGTGGGATTGCAGACTAGTACATCCATTCTGGAAATCAGTCTGGAGGTTCCTCAGAAAATTGGACATTGAACTGCTTGAGGATCCAGCTATACCTCTCTTGGGCATATACCCACAAGATGCCCCAACATATAAAAAAGACACGTGCTCCACTATGTTCATAGCAGCCTTATTTATAATAGCCAGAAGCTGGAAAGGACCCAGATGCCCTTCAACAGAGGAATAGATACAGAAAATGTGGTAATCTACACAGAATACTACTCTGCAAAAACAATGACTTCAATGAAATTCATAGGCAAATAGATGGAACTGGAAAATATCATCCTGAGTGAGCTAACCCAATCACAGAAAGACATACATGGTATGTACTCATTGATAAGTGGCTATTAGCCCAAATGCTTGAATTACCCTAGATGCCTAGAACAAATGAAACTCAAGGCGGATGATCAAAATGTGATTGCTTCACTCCTTCTTTAAAGGGGAACAAGAATACCCTTGGCAGGGAATAGAGAGGCAAAGATTAAAACAGACACAGAAGGAACACCCATTCAGAGCCTGCCCCACATGTGGCCCATACATATACAGCCATCTAATTAGACAAGATGGATGAAGCAAAGAAGGGCAGGCCGACAGGAGCCGGATGTAGATCGCTCCTGAGAGACACAGCCAGAATACAGCAAATACATAGATGAATGCCAGCAGCAAACCACTGAACTGAGAATAGGACCCCCGTTGAAGGAATCAGAGAAAGAACTGGAAGAGCATGAAGGGTCTTGAGACCCCATATGTACAACAATGCCAACCAACCAGAGCTTCCAGGGACTAAGCCACTACCTAAAGACTATACATGGACTGACCCTGGACTCTGACCTCATAGGTAGCAATGAATAGCCTAGTAAGAGCACCAGTGGAAGGGGAAGCCCTGGGTCCTGCTAAGACTGAACCCCAGTGAACTAGATTGTTGGGGGAGGCGGCAATGGGGTAGGATGGGGAGGGAACACACATGAAGAAGGAGGGGGGAGGGATTAGGGGGATGTTTGCCCGGAAATCGGGAAAGGGAATAACACTCGAAATGTATATAAGAAATACTCAAGTTAATAAAAAAAGAAAAAAAATAGCCTTGCACCACAATTACATGACCACGATACTGCTTTTTTTCTTACTGGAACTGTTCAAGGCTCTCAGTGGTTCTCAATCTGTGGGTCATGACCCTTTTGAGGGGCACATACCAGATATCCCACATATCAGATATTTGATAAAATGTTATGAAATAATTTTATGGTTGGGATTGACACATCATGAAGAATTTTATTAAAGACTCGCAGCATTAGGAAGTTGAGAGCCACCTTAGGCAATCACTTGAGGCTATTGCCTTTCTCCTGATCATCAGCAGTACACCCCTCTACCAACAAATTTTTTCCATTCAGTCTCCTACAAAGAATCTTATAGAATGTCATATAACCATGAGGAGATTAATCCAGCATCATTATTCACCAAATCTAACCTAATCAAAAGGCCTATCACATTTACTGTTTTTTATGTGGGAGGGAATGATCAAACAAACTCAAGTCTTTTTGCTTACAAGGCAAGCATGTTACTTCTTGATGCAACTTCTAAGACCCCCAGATAATTCTGGAAGATTTTGTTATCTGTACACATCATTTTGGTAACTCACGGTGCAAAAGTCACGGACAACGATAGGAGAAACAGTTAAATTAGGCAGCAATCCTATCTAAAATGACAAAACACATAGTAGCATTCCATTGTGACCCTGACCATTCAGAATGTTCATGTGGGCATCTGAACAAAAAAACCAAAAACTTTATGGAGAAAAGAGAATGTGCTTGGCTTGAGTTTGTCAGGGGAATTGGAGACACATGCATGTGGAGAAGTCGGTTGTAGAGGTCTATATCAGTTTTAGAGATCTTTAGAAGCTAGTCTTCCTGTGTGAGAACTTCATAATCAATGCTTTTCCTTTTTGCTCGATGGTACTTTTCCCTCATGGTGTTTTAGATTTTGAGATCATTAAATAAGGCATTAGCTAAGTTCGTTTTATATTAAGCAAATACAATTTATGCTCTAAGCTCAATAACTGTCTACTTCATTTCGATTGTACAATTAACTAATGTATCTTTAAAGATTTTGCTCCCAGATTTTATGGATATTTATAATGTATGTTGGTCAAATCCACCTGCCAAAATTCTGTCCCTTCCAATTCCTTCCCATTCCCACAAACCTTAACTTTTCACAGTTTGCACAGCCTTTGATCTTCCAAACTCAGCTGAGGGCTGCCTTTTTTGGGGAATTTTGCCCAGTTTCACCTAATCTAGTGTATATAGCCATGAATCTCTGTGTTCATTGAAAGTTGGTAAGATATAATATTCTAACTTGTGAGTTCTTTTAATTTTCAGGTTTCAAAAATGTGTGTGGCTCAAAATAGCCATGAACAGCAGGTTAATTCCAATTAAATTATCACCATTTTAACCATTGTTTTAATGATTTGATTCATAATGAATCTTAGTGTTCCCTCCCCCTGGATTAGGCACACTACCAAATTTTATTTGTTTCTCATAGGATTTACCTTCCTCTTTGTATGATGGCCTATACAGGTTTTGATCTTGACTATTGAGTAACATCCTTCCTTCAGGTGTTTACTCTGCCTTGTGCACTGTGTTCTTTTATCTGTAGAATGTGCTTTGCAATCCTACTGTCTGTTCACCCCACTTACCCTTCAGATTATCTTAAAACTTTCCTTCTCACAGAAGCCTATCATGGATATCACTTTTCCTTCCACTTCGCAAACACGTTTTCACTAACAGAGTATTATGAATTATCCTATCAGCTGATATTTTCTGACTAGAATATACACTATATATCATTTTTATTTACTGTACTTTCTTTGGGATATCATAATGTAATTATAATATTTTTCCCTTCTCTTTTCTCTCTCCAAACCATACACACTTCTTCACTCTCCTTGAAACTCAGGGCTTCCTTTTTCAATTAATTGTTTGTTTGTTTGTTTGTGTGTGTGTGTGTGTGTGTGTGTGTGTGTTTGTGTGTGTGTGCACGTGTGTGTATACATATATAATATATGCACATATAATATATATATATTGCATGTATGTGTGTGAATACATATATATATATTCTTAAATATAACCTCTGAGTGTACCTCCTATAATTTTATTTGTAATTATGTTTTCAGGACTGACCATTTGGCCCTGGGTCACCAATTTGTGTGCTCTTACCTGAGGAAAGCCACCGGCACTACTCACAGATTTCCTTAATAGCTTATAGTTATTGGTGTAGGTTTGTCCTAGAACAAGACCTTACATACTGTAGGTCCTTGATATCTGTGTTATTTTAATAACTGTAAACAACATTATAAAACAGAACTATTTCCTATTTTACCGACCCATCTCATTGTTGCAGGAAAATAATAGACAGAGATGGAAACTTAGACAAATCATAGCCAAGTGTAAATGCTAAATTCAGACCTTGGTTATAACTGAGCATAACCTATTTGCAAAAACAATGACCCTACATGAGAAATGCAATGAATTCATACAGAGGTAATAATTTCTTTATCTCCCTAAATGTCACATTTGTAAGAAGAGGAAAGTCTTTCTTCCATCTCTTTCTTGTGTCCCTCACTGCAAGAAGGATGATTCTCGGGCATTCATTTGGCTATTGAAGACTCAAATACATAAACAAATGCTGGCATTAAACAATAGTGATATTTACACTGCACACTCAGATTCCTTTTTCAAGAATAAGACATGTATTTGTGAACTGTAGAGAATACGACAGTTAGTCTCCCCTTTGCACTAAATTAATAATAAATTAAAAATGATATGAGAAACACAATTTCTAGGCATCAGGAAAAATCTTCTATTGTTGTTTTATTATCATTAGTGAATTAGTTTTGATTTTTTAATTTCTTTGTTGCTTTTGTTTAGAAATTTAAATTTCCTAGTCTAAAGGGATGATAGCTATAAAATCTTTGTCTTGTTTCTCATGAAGCCGATAACAATCTTTCGTTTTATAAACATCAACCCCGGTTATATACTAAACACAGCCTTTGATTCATTAAACATGACACAGATACAGATACAATTACATTTTTTTCAAATTATATTAACCTGTAGGTTGGAAAAATGCCAACTCAACTGCTCTTCTGGGAGAATAGAAATCAATCATTATCAGAAAATCAAGTTAGATTGGGACAAGAAGCCTAAGTCAACTATCCTAGTGAATAAAGGCATGCTACCACTGTCTGCATCTCACTAGAAAGCGAATCAACTGAAAACTGGATTGATCCTGAAGGTGTGAACTAATGTTTCATAATACATGTTAGTGTTGATTCTCCCTCTCTCATATCATATGAACTGGAACATGCCACTCAAAACTCTGAAGAAATCTCATGGACATCACTCAAGCACGTTCCAACAATCCTCAATCGCTGGGGGACAAAAAGACTATATAGAACATGTCTGACTTCTATTTTTTGAACAGAAATGAAAGAGAACACATGGGAAAAGTTCCTAACTTTATTTTTTAGTGAAATGACTAAATGTTTTGCTATGCTGAAATAAACATACTAGCTATCAAATCAAGTGACAACCATCTTCTGATCTTTCTTCTGTGAAGAATTACAGAAGGAAGAAGAAACATGGTTTGTGAGGATATTTAAGAGACACACATATTAGGGTGTTTTTGAAAATGACTCTCAGCTATGATGCAGCCCACACTGTGACTCTGATGTAATCTGCTTCAATGCGATGCTGACGGATGTGGATCCTCCCTGTTTCCTCGAGTTGTTTGGTATAAGGTAATGGCTGTGTCCTGACAGACTGTTTGATCATTTGGGGGCCTTGCTGCTCTTTTGCTGGATTTTCCATTGTGAAGGGAAGTAAGCAGGACTCAAAGAAATGAAAAATATATTTGTCTTAGAGTTTCTATTTATAGGAGGAAACACTATGACCATGACAATCCTTATGAAGGAAATCATTTAATTGATGCTGGTTCAGTTCAGAGGTTTAGTCCATTGCCATCACGGCAGAAAGCAGGGCAGCATGCAAGCAGACATGGTGATGCAGAGTTTTACTTTCAGATCCACAGGAAGAGAGAGAGCCTGAGCCTGACCTGGTTTCTGAAACCACAAAGTCTGTCCCCTAGTGACACACTTCTTCCAAAAAGGATACAACTACCCCCACAAAGCCAAATCTCTCAATAGGGCCATTACGCTTGATCCTATGGGGACTATTTTCATTCAAACCATTACAATACTTAGATAAAATTGTAAACTTTCTCTTAGTTGAGGAATATGTCTACTGTCTACTAATATAAAGCCAGTCAATAATCAAATACCACCCAAATAGAACACATTCAGGAGATATTATTCACTCTTCCTTTGGGTGTGGTATACCTAAGGTTAGTAAGGAGTCTCACCAGTTGGTTGAAGATGGGGTTCAGTGGTAATGCTTGAGCAGTTTTATTCTGCAATGATATCACCCATGATAATGAACATTTGTACATCAGCATGGTGACACTATTCAAAGAAGAAATAGCATTATTAAGAACCTTTTTTTTTCATTACAGGAAGTATAAGTTAGTAAACTTAGAATCCCATTGTCTGAAGCACAGCCCCTGGTTGCCATTTTCTTATGTCCCTGCTCTTACTGCTTTGTTCACTGATCCTCTGGTCTTTACCATCATTCTGTGTCTCCTTCCAAGTCTCTCCAGATTTATGTGAATGTTAACTATTATATGAGTCCTGTAATGTCTAACACATACTGAACATTTTTCTGTTAAACATACAATTATTTACTATATTATATTTACCTCCACGTGGTCTTTTTCCAAACTAAATGCTACATTTATCTACAGATTAATTTGATGTTGCTTTATACAGGACAGGAAATTGGGGGTTCAATCCAGCATTATATAAATCATCATGCTGTGAGGATTTGACTGACATTTTTAATATGAGCGTTTGTCCTTTCTAAATGACTTTAGACAACTCATCAAAATATGTGTTAAGTAGAAATTAAAATTAAAGTTACTCACTTGACTTTCTGTAAGGCTACCAAATAAAGGATTGATCTTTTCTAATATCAAATTTCCTTTACAGAGTATCTGAAATTTTTCTATCTATAGATACCAAGATATTATATTCTTTCTAACATCTGGGAGACTTGGGCTTAGTCATAACAACTGAATGTTAGAACTAATAAAAACTTCTCAAATATACTTTGCCTTAATTCTTTTTATCTTGTGTATTTTTCTTCAATTAAACATTAGCCCATACACACAATCTTCATATGTAATTATCAAAGATTATAGCAGGACTTCTTTGGACTCTCCACGAATTAAATAGTGACTTGGAGGCTTCCATTATAGTTTAAAGCTTAGGCCCTTTGCTGAGACAGTGTACACTTACTATTTAATTTTATCCAACTATATTACCTTCCCCCATCATGTGGATATCTCTATACTTTACCATCAGGTGAGGGGAGGTGCACAGAGCTATCTGTGCCCAGATATGCAGGCTCAAGGCAGGGGAGAATGATCTTTTTTGTTTTGTTTTGTTTTTTTTTCTTTTCTTTTTTTTCAGAGCTGGGGACCGAACCCAGGGCCTTGTGCTTGCTAGGCAAGCGCTCTGTCACTGAGCTAAATCCCCAACCCCAAGAATGATCTTATTTCTGCCAATCTCAGGATAAAATTTCAAGGGTTTGGGCATGCCTTGACACCACTCTTGCTTCAGGCCTGATCTTCCCAGCCCCACATCTTGCCCTTTCTGTTTTCTAAAGGGAAGGTATTCATCATAGTCATCTTCCTATAGGTTTGGAATGCTTTGTTATTAAACAAGAACTTAATTGGCAGAGATTTTGCAATGCTACTTATCTGTCATTGTAGAAATTCAATGAGACAGGAGGGGGGGCTCAGTGACCATTATGGGGTTAAGGAGGGAAGACACAAAGTGACCAGAGTTTGAGTACTGAGTTTCAGATGTCCTGGGGCAGAGCAAATTTGGAGAGTTTGCCAGAGATACTTAAGCACCTGTGTATTTTGGTCTCGTAACTCAGATTCAGTAACACAGAAATAGCATGTATTCTCTAGTAGAAGACAAGTTCCTCTATGTTCATCTCTCAGTAAGTCCACAGCTCTCTGATTTTGTAGAACAACCCCTGCTAGAGAGGTGATCTGTGATGGAGTGACTTGAGACTATATCTGTTGTCAAAGCCATTGCCTGGTCAAGATTATCCTAGAAGTAGTCAGTCAGATGATGTATTGGAAGAGAACTTTTCCAGGAGCTCCCCTGGTGTCCTAGGAAATGGTGAGACTCAGTCTGATGAGCAATGGGACAAGGACTTTTGATCCCTTCCTAGCTGTAAAGTGAGTTCTTTGAGCTCATAGAAATTCACCTGTGAAAGAATCATTAGAAGCGTGCAGAAAGCTTGAAACCAGAATTTAACACAGGAATTAGCACTGTTACTGCAATAGAGAAGAGCAGGTTGGTTAGCACACATTGGCTTAGTGACAGCCAAGGCAGAGAGCATTGGAGACTTTGCGGGTTAGTGCCCATAGTGTGTAAAGCAGAGGTAGTAATAAGGAATGCACAAGAAGGGGACCATGTTTTTATTATCCTCTGAAGCTGAGAAAGAGTGATATGGGGGAAACAGGCATGAAGCCCCCTTTATATTTGTATGTAGAAATGAATAGAATTCATTTCCTCACTCAACAGAGTCTGAAGACTTCTGTAGAGGCGGTCTGAAAAGTGAGGGTACCTTCAGGTACCAGACCTGATACACGACTGTGGGACCTGATGTGCGGCTTGTAGAGGGGAGTGGTTCTTCCCAGTAATGGGTTGAAGACGTGGATGAACAGAAGAGAAAGTGGATCAATGTCTAATTTAACAAAGGATCTTGAAACCCAGAGAAGCAAATTAGCACAGAATAAACACTGAGAAAAGATTAAAAGTCCCTTTGAGGGCTAAATATTGTACACTTTACTAGGCCAAGTGATGAGGGCAATTCGCTGTCTGAATCAATTAATGGTGGTCCCATGCCTTGGGAAGTAGTATATTATTGTCATGTCCCCTCTTGCCTCTATCAGTAAATATGAATGAGACCCCAATTATAGGCTTCTTTATAAAGAACACAGGGGGTAACCCTACAACAAAGGTAGGTCAGAAATCCATCTTTCCTTAGTGTAATGATTATCAATTTTCCCCAAGAATCCTATTAGATTAAGAAACTAAGCAATAGTGATTTCTGAGCAATCATTGAATATTGGAGAAAGAGTGAAAAGGGGGTCATGAGGATATCACATTCATTCCCTAAGGTTTGCAGGGCTACATCCTTGCCATTTCTAATCATAATGGCAAGTGCATTCACCTCAAATAGAATTCTAGGTGCACCACCTGTGGAATGTAGATCCATTCCAGAATTCATTCCACGGGGCCGACTTAGCACTCTTATGAGAGTAGAGGAGGAGTTTCACAAAGAAGGAGTAGGAGGAGGAAGGGGAGCAGGAGGGAGAGGAGGAGGAGGAGAAGGAGAAGGAGAAGGAGCAAGAACAGGAGGAGGAAGAAGAAGAAGAAGCAGAGGCAGAGGAAGAAGCAAAAAAGAAGAGGAGGAGGAGCAGGAGGAGGAGAAAGAAGAAGAGGAAGGAGGAGAAAAGGAGAAGAAGGAGGAGTAGGAGGAAGAAAGAAGAAGAAGAAGAAGAAGAAGAAGAAGAAGAAGAAGAAGAAAAGAAGAAGAGGAGGAGGAGGAGGAAGAGGAGGAGGAAGAAGAGGAGGAGGAGGAGGAAGAGGAGGAGGAAGACGAGGAGGAGGAGGGAGAGGAGGAGGGGGAGAAGAAGAAGAAGAAGCAGCAGCAGCAGCAGCAGGAGCAGCAGCAGCAGCAGCTATATGAACATTGTTGGATCATACCTGGCAAGTGCTATTAGGGCTGAATTAATGGCACCTAAAGCTTCAATTGCCTAAGAAAATAGTGCTGGACAGGAGGTGGGGTTTTTATCTCCCTTTAGGAGAGGAAAGAGTGGCTGTAGGGTACTGCTGGGGAGAGAAAACCATTGTCAAAGCCAATTGAAGTTTCCCAAAAGGCTTTAAAGGGAGGCAATATTTGAGGAAAAGAAAGAGTGGTTCTAAGACAGAGTACTGAGGTGAGGGAAATTTCTACACCCAAATTGTGATGATCAGATTAAACTGCATTTTGTGAAGAGCTATTTTAAATCCTATGAAGGATAGGATTTAGTTGATCCTTAAATTGTAGGAGTATGTAAAAAAAAGTCCCCCCACTTTAAGATATCATTCACATAATGCTAAATACGGAGTCCTTTGTCTATGTAGGGACTTAATGCTGTGGCAACAGCATCTTGGCAGATGGTGGGGCTGTTTGCCATCTCTTGGGGTAGGACTGTCTACTGTTAGTAGAGGGTATTGAGAACACAAAGGTTTGGCCATCCTATGGATGGAGAGGAATAGAGAAAAAAATCAGACTTTAATGTTTATTGTTAAAAGACGGACAGTGTCAGAAATGGTAGAAATGAGAGATATCTCCCTTTGTGGATACTTCCAAACCATCATGGTTTTATTAACAGCCCTGAAATACTGTAGCCGTATCCATCCTCATGAGAAACACAGGTGTATTCTGTGGATCGTAGGAGGAGCAAATATCTTGAATAAAGTCTGAAGTCGGAGTTGTTTTCTTAACTGTGCGCCCTTTAAGTACCTCCCTTCAGGGAGGTTACTGTGCAACCCATTTAGTCTTATTGGTGAGCCAGTTGAAGCCGGGGACCTTATGTTTAACACTAGCTCCTAAAAGTGTGAGTAACCTAGGGAAGGGGTTTTAAAGTTTTTATGAGCATATCTATCCTTATGGGTATGATTATGGGAATAACCACTTACTCTTTTGTAATTTTTTTATTGGTTGACTAGTGAGAGAAACTTTAAGGGATTCCAGGATATCTCTTCCTAGAAGAGTGGTGACAATATTGCCCTCAAGTAGGGGGCATATCATGCCTATAGACCTATTAGGCTCCTCCCATTTTGGAGGTTTGTTTGGTATTAAAGGCATGGGAACAGCCTCCTATACCTAGAAGTTGAGCCCACAGATTAGTTCTCAGTCTTTGTGCAACCTCTTCTTTTACAGTTGGTTTATCTGCTCCAGTGTCAATGATACATTTGACAATGTCACCTATTTTCATGGTTATTTTTGGGTGGAGGCCTTCTGAGAGCCTGGAAACCCATTAAAGCCTCCATGGGAGCAGTTTTCCGTCCTAATGTTTGGGCTGAGGCTTGCCCTATTTTAAGTTGAAAGGCTTGCCATCCTTGTCATAATGGGAGTGACACTGTCTTCTCCAGTGGATGCTCTTAAGGCATCAGGACAGAATGTCTTGGGTGAGGTAGCATACCCTCTGCTGGAGGGGATACCATTATTATATTCATGTCTCTCTCCAGTGTCCCTTCTTGCTACATTTAAAGCATGCATGCTTTGCTCTCGTAGCTGCTGTAAATGCCTAAGCAATGGGAGCAGCCTGGTGGGGTGCTTTCCCGATATCCTGAGTGGCCACAGTCCATTTATCATAGTGCTCATCTTTAAGGCCCTGTCAAGCAAGCCTGCACTCAACAACCATAGCCTCATAAATGATGCTTTTATGAAGGCGATCTGTGGCTGTAGGACAGGGAGTTTTTTCTTTCTAAGCTTGTTTTAGTTCTAAGAATAAAGAAAAGAACCTCTTCTGCTTTTGGGGGTGGTGGTGGTGGTGGAGGAAAAGCAGGGAGGAGGTGGGGAGCCAGAGGATGGAGTGATTCTGCCTGAGCCTAGACCCAGAGGAGCACGTGGTCCTACCACCCTGCTAGCTGTGCTACATTTTAAGCTCCCATGAAAAAGACTTTCTGGCTGCTGAACAACTTACAGCCCAACTTAAAGAAGAAAATAAATTTAAAGAAATCATTACACAGATACCAGCCAAAGGATCAGGGGTAGAGCATGAAGATGAACAAGAAGTCATCCTTCTTTGAACAGAAGAATCTGGAAGAATGTGGCCTGTGAGCAGAGTTTCAACCCATGAGGATAAAGAAAGGATTTGATACTTTCCTGATGATCATTTGAGTCTCAGTGATTTAATCAAGAATGAGAAAAAGGGAACAGATATCAATCAAAACAGACTTTTCATAAAAATGTCATCTAAGTTTATGGGAAAATCACATGGAGACTATTATACTCTCAATGGCATGTTTGTCTCCACAGAAGCTGAGGAAGAGCATTGTGGTAGGAGGAAGAGAGCCAGAGGACAAGAGCAACTGCTGAGTCTTGCTGCACAAATGGCAGTGTCTGTACTGTTTCCACAGCTCTCAGCTCCCCAGTCATCGTACAGTTGCAATCGGTGAGAAGGTTTATTTATGTTTGCTCAGTTTCCAGTCTCTCACTCAAGAGCATTGCCTGACAGTCCCTCTGCACCCTCACCAAGCAGCCACTGTATTAGATGAAGATATCTAGGAGGAGATTCAGATGTTTTGGAAATCTTTGGTAAAAATGTTTGAAGATAAGGATTGGATTGTATGTTTTCAGAGACAAGTATGAGTTTGAAGGAACAGTATCATATGGTTTATGAGTATATCCCTCCCCCAAAGGAAGTGGGTGATATGGCTCCCATCTAGTTTAAGAAAGCCATTATGGAAATCTGATGGAGAATGGTTTATGAATAAGAAGTTGATTGATTTGTCTCCAAAACATATTAGAAAGTCTGTACCTAGAGGCTTGCCTTACTTGCTGTACTTACTTGGCCTTCACAGAGCATTTGCTCACATGATTGAAAAGCAGTACAAATTTCCTCACTACTTTGGAAAGGAAGTCATTGGTGGTATGCTGGGTCTAGAACCAAGGCTGTGGAGGAAGGGAATCTGAGAAAGCTTTGAGGACCAGATGAAGAATGTTACAGTTTGCTCAATGGTGGAAACCATATGATGTCAGTAAAAGTAAAAGCCTTTGAGTTTATGTTATGTGTCCTCTTCTACGCTGAGCCCATTCAGTTTGTGTCTATTCCATCTATAAACAACTGTGCCTTGGGCTGTAGGAAGAGCATCAGCAGCAACAGCAGCAGCAACAGGATCAGCAACAGCAGCAGTGGCTGGCCACTCTAGTCACTGACGTCCATGTTAGGTCAAGTTGTTTTCTTCATCATGGCTCCTGGAAACTTGGTTTGGGTGAATGTGGAATAAGAGGAAGTGTCTCAATTCCACATTATTGGCTCACATTTCGTTCTGTGTCTACTTCTGCATGTTCCAAATTACTCAGTTACTGTAGAGAAGGACTTCTTTCCAGAGGTCTAGCAAGGATGCAGGGGAAAGTGGGTCTGCTTCCAGGTAGATTCTGCCGCCTAGCTTCATTTGTACTTTATAAACAAGACTGGATGTTTTTCAGTGTTGAAACTGAAATTTATTTCCTTAGTTTTATGGAAGAGTTTCTTTTTTACTGGTAGCGTATAGTATCACTATGCACTACCTTGATTAAAGAAAAATATTAAAGGATTAAATGATAATGAAAATATTCATAAATGCAAATTTGTTTGTTCTGGACCTTGAAATAGTCTGAATTTTGGTAATCATAAATGTAATTGTTCTAAATAACTCAATTTTCAGTTGTCTGTAGCTCATGTAAATCTGAAGTCTGTAGCCAAATCACTGTATTGGGGTTGTAATGTTGTCTCAGATGTTAAATAACGCAGGTATCCAGGGTATGTTCTCCTGTTCCTACTTAATTAAAGGTACTTAAGTTTTATTGTTCTTAATATTTGATCTTGAGAAAACCTTGGATTTATAAAATATAAATTGTAGGAAGTCTTTTATAACATGCTTTTAAAAAAACAAACTATGATGTTTTGTCAATGCCTAGAATCAGTGCATCAGTGTGAAGGGTGCTCACATGTTTATTTTAATGTCAGGTCATCACTGTTTCCATGTTATTTGTATGTTGCGAAGGCAACTGTTTCTTTTTATTTTTTTCTTTTCAAATGCATAATGACAGAATCAGCCTTTTCAGAACTCAATGCAGAAGCCCATTAAAAGCCTGAGTATGTACCAATTGTATGGTGTATATGCTTTATATCCATCTGCCAGATTTCATTTCTTTCGCTACCTTTAGGGTTGCAGGTAGTACAGCTTGATTAATGAAAAAATAAGTAGGACAACTTTTTATGATGTCTGTGGCTTATCTCCAAATGTTACTCTGTATATTATCATACGTATTATATAATTGCATATTACTATGTACTCTATATTTATTCCATGTATATTCTAATATACATAAAATGAAGTCTATCTCCTCATACTGGCAAATGTGATCAAGCGTGTATCCTATATAATGGATGGTCTCTGTTTCGAATTATCTGTACTTGTATAAATAAAAAGGTTAATTCTGAAATTCTGGAGTAAGTTCAGCCATTTCTATATACAAAACAGCTCATGACTAATGCCTCTGTTAATTTAGATCGCATTGGCTTAATACTCTGATGCCTTGATTATGTTTGGTTTTGTATCATAAGTTTGGCTTGCTCCAATTTTTTTCTCACGTGAGGGGATCTTTAATATTGAGTCATTTCTGTTATTAAGGAAAACAACAACAACAACAAAAACAAAAAATCAAACTAAACTAAAGCAAAGGAATAAGAAAATTCTGAATTTCTGTGTTATCTCATCCTACAGCAGCAAAGCTGTGCCAGCCATTCTTGGAACTTAGATGTTGCCTTTCTGCATTGATGGGACCTTAGCAGAATACTTGACTGCCATCTTGTTCCCAGAGAACTCTGAGTTTCAGCTGCCATCAATTACTTCTTTTCTATTGGAAAGAGCCTTTTTCCTGCTTCTATCATGACCATTTGTAATTTAGCATTCTACCTCTCAGTCCTATCTTTATCTAAGTGTGCTTTAGCTTGATCTTTCTCAGAGCATACAGAGAAAACTTTGATCATCTTTTAACACATTGTAATTGATTCCTGTTCCAGGTATTGGCCATCAGGTCTTTATTACAAAATTCTATAGAGAGAACCTCTGAACAATTCTCGAGTGCCCTTAGACAGGTGAGGGAGGATGAATATTTCATAATAGAAAATCAGCTAACGGGTCATAGAGTTGGCTGTACCAGAATCCTGACAGTACTCAGCCCTCTGCAGGTTCAGAATCAACAATTGAAATTACAGTGACACGTTTTCATACAATGTGAACAAAAGACTACCCTAATAACAGACAGGCTACCCTTTTGCTATAACTGATCTCTAAACACCAAAACTTTCAGAGGGTAACTCTGACTACTCTTCTTAGTTTTCCTCTTTCCCATTAAGTAGAAAAGACTATACTTTAAGAGTGTGAGTTAACGTACCCATCTGCCATTCTCCATGTTTCAAGCAATCCCTTGCTCTCCTTCAGAATTTGTAGAGAAACTAAAATTCAAGGTTCATCTTTCTTGTTATACCTGTCATTAAGAATTTATATTTATTCTTCTTCAAGTTCTGTAAATACCTACTTGACATCTTTCCTGGAAATGCTACAGTTTTAGTATCCTTTCTTCCTTACTTCCTTTTTTCTTTCCTTTTTAAAACACATTACATTTAGTTTTACAATTACTTCTCACTTTTATTAGGTAGTAAAATGTTATGTCCAGGATTCAAATTTTCTTATTCACGGCTGCTGTCCTTAAGCTATTTAATTCATCTAAAAGTAGAATTAAAATTTATTTGTATTAACTTTAACTTGACCAAAAAAAATTATGGAGCCTTAACCTTGGATTTAATTTTTGAAAATATGTGAAAAATGTTCATATTTTAGGTTTTTGTCGTTTTGAACTATTGTGAATTTACAAGTGTATTTTAAAGGTGAGATGATTTTAATCCTAAATGAAAATCACAAAATTCTATAAGTGATAAATATGAGTGATTTAATGTATACTTTTTTGTTTATGAATTTGTGCTCCACATATATTGGAAAATAGATAAAACATAGAACTTGAAAGTTACTTGAAATCTATTTATTTATTAAGAAAATTGTAGGGCAAGAAAATAGTGAAGACTAATAGTATGTTTGTCTATTAGAGTTTTGTATCTAGCCTTTTAACTTCCAAACCATCAATACTGAAATACCATGATACAATACACTTTTATAAACAGCGCTATCGCTTTAATTTACCCTCTAAAGTTAGAAAAAATTTATAGTCTCATGAGAAAACACCTTAATTATTTCATAAATGTATTTTGATTAAGGCAATTTTTAATAATTCCTGAAAGTTTTTATGGAGCTTTAAACTAGAGGGAAGAAATGCATTTCATGTTAAAAGTCAAATGTGACTAAAAATCTTTCAACTTTTTTACTCTACTCAGATTGCTTTATAGCAATTACAATACACTTCTAATTTTTATGAATTTGAAGATAACTTCCAGGGAAATCAAACTTTAGGAATATCACTAAGGTTTCTCAACTGATTCTCAGTTTCTTTCTGGTAGTCCTAGTGCTTTCAGTCCTATAATGGTGCTTCACTTGGAGAGAGTCTCTAAAGTTATAGTTAAGGTCTTTCAAGTAGGCCCTGGTCCAACATGATAGCCAGCCTTAGAAGAAAAAAGAAATTTGGAAGCTAGCAAGATACCTTGAAGGGCAAAAGAAATTGTTATGAAGCTTGGTGACCTGAGTTCTGATCCTAGGACCCATATGTCATAAAACAAACAAACAAAACCTGACTCCTACTATTTGTTTTCTGACTTCCACATGTGCACCACTGAATGAGTACCTTGCCCAAACACACGCATACAAAACCCAAAAATAAATAAATAAATAAATAAATAAATATTTTAAGTTAAAAATTAAAGGAAATCAGGACAAAAACATATGGACAAAAAAGCAAATGAAAACTGAAAAGATGACCATAAGCTCAAGAAAGACGCCTCAAAAGCCATCCAGCGTTCTGATTTGAATGTAAAATGTCTGTAATGGTTATATGTTAATCATCTGGTCTTTATACAATGTCTCTGCTATGGGAGACCTTGAAACCCTTACGGCTGAAGCCTAGTTAGGTAAAGTATGGCCATGGTGTTGTGACTTTGAAGACAATAATTGGTCTCAGGGTTATCCAGTCTCCCACTGCTTCTTATCTGCACAGTATGATGAGGCTTCTCTACCACACGGCCCTTCCATGATGTGAAGCCATGAAATGAAGCATCTGACATCACAAACCAACACCAAACCCTCCCTTCTTCGTATGCTTTTGCCAAGTATTACAACACTGTGGAGAGAGAAGTAACATCACACTCATTACCTTAACCCCCAATGCTTTTCGTCAGAATTCTGTTGTAATAAATTTGTCAAACTCATATAATCTTTGTTACTGACAGATTAACCACACTAACGTGATTAGAGTTTTCTTTAAACTAGAAACCCACAGCTCCATTTCTTCCTCTTTTAAAATGAAGTTCCATGAAATAGGGGGCCCTCAACACTGTAGTCACTTTCTTCTCTTGAACTTCATTTATTCATACTATAATTGGAATGTTTTCCACTAGAGGGGCGTAGAAAAGAATGACACTTAACTTTGCAGTCAGTGGGAGACCATCTAAAAGAAAAGGCTTTCGCAAGTACACAGGAAAAAATCTGTAGTTCTGTCGCCTTCACCACACTGTCTCACCTTTGGGTTTGAGGACGCAGCAGCTATGCCATAACAGTGGCAGATGAAAATAAACTGAAATCTTCAAAACCAAAAGTAATCTAAAACGTATCATAATGTTAACAATACTAGAGACTGTGGATATCGCCAATATGTCCCTAATAAATTTTCTAGACAAAATAAACAATTTTTCCTGAAGTACCATAAAGCATAAAATAAAATATGCTTTTCCTTTTTTATTTGGAAGCGACAAAGGTACAATGTTAGTAAAATCAACTGTATAAAATTATCTTCAAGTATTTAATCTTAGTTTCAAGGGTTGAAAGAAATTCCAGGAAATCAAAATTCTGTAAATGTGCAAACTAATTGGAATGTTTACTATATATAAACATTCAAAGTGTGTAAAATATAACTATGTCAATTAAACTAACTATAAGTTGTCCGACCTTACAAAAGGTTTAATTTCAAAAAATAAGTTAGACTTAAAGTATAATGTTACTCATAATTTGTGCTATATGCAGTGACTATATTTTTAGATCGAACTATTTCATGTGTTCTTTGTTTTACTGTGTCTTATTTGGAGACATTTGCCTGTAATTTTAGGCAAATTTAAGAAATCCAAACAAATTATAAATACTACATAAAACCAAGAATAAAAAGCCCTTCGACATAACTTTAAAATATGTTCAATGTGAAAGTTTTTGCCACATTATTATCCAAGCAATTACTTGTATTGGTAAAAAGATCCAACTCTAATGAATTTTTCTTCTTATCCCCTTCATTTACAGTAAACTTTATTTTGGGGAGTCAGAGTTTGTTCTTGTGATTTGAGTGTGGGGTGTGTGTGTGTGTGGTGGTGTGTGTGTGTGTGTGTGTGTGTGTGTGTGTGTGTGTGTGTGTGTGTGTGTGTGTGTGTGTGTGGTGAGTTTGGGGTACATGTGTCACATCATGTGTACAGAGTTGGAGGAAAACCATCTGTTGCTTATCTCTGCCTTGCCCTCTGTGTGAGACAGTTTCTTCACCACAATGTTGGCCAGGCTAAAAGTGCTGGGCTTCTGGAGACAGATTCTGTCACCTTTTATCTCATAGCCCGCAGGCATTCTGCAACTACAGATGCTGGCATTACTGGGTCTGATGTCCGTACAGTGCTGGGGATCTGGGCTCAGGTCATCAGGCTTATGTGCCATGTGTATTTTCCCACTGAAACATCTCCTCTTCTTGCAGGCCTGGGATTAAAACTAGAGTCTAAATAGTGTTTATGTTTGTGATACTCAAGAGAAATGATGGAAAAGATAAAGTTGTGGTGAAGTGGAGATAAGAGAGCTGCCTGATAATCTTTAGAATCTCATACTCACCCTATAGCATGCTTGGGGATGTATAGACTTAATACTCACATTGCATAGCATTACAGTATCGCTTTTTAAAAATCGTTTTATTCATTTACATTCAAATGATATCCCCCTTCCTGGTTATCCCTCCACGAATCCCCCATCTCATCCCATCTCTCCCCCCTCCTCTTTGCCTCTACGAGGGTACCCCTCTACCCACTCACCACTCACCCACTCCCGCCTCAGTGCTCTAGCATTCTCCAACACTGGGGAATCAAGCCTCCACAGGACCCAAACCCTCTACTCCCATTGATGTCAGATAAGGCCATCCTCTGCTACACATGTTTCTATAGCTATGGATCCTTCCATGTATACCCTTTGGTTGGTGGTTTAGTCTCTGGGAGCTCTGGGTGGTCTGGTGAGTTGACATTGTTCTTTTTATGAGGTTTCAATCCCCTTCAACTCTGTCAGTTCTCCCACTCACTCTTCCATTTGGGGTTCCTAGGCTCATGCCAATGGTTGGCTGTGCACAGCTGCATCTATATCGGACATGTGCTGCTAGAACTTCTCGGTGAACAGCCATACAAGGCTCCTGTCATCAAGGACTCCTTGTCATCAGCAATAATGTTGGGGTTTGGTATCTGATGATAGGTTGGATCTCTAGGTGGACAGTCTCTAGATGTCCTTTCCTTTTTTGTACCTTTTTTCTATTCAATTTTTTGTCCCTGTTTTTCCTTTAGACTGGAATATTTCTGGCTTAGCAATTTTGAGATGTGTGGGTGGCTCCATTCCTCAACTAGGGTCTGTTACTATAGATGGGAGATGGTCTCTAAAGGTTTTATCTCTCCTTTTATGCATATTTCAGTTAAAGTCATCCCCATTCTGTCCTGAGAGACTCTTGCTTCCCTGGTGGCTGAAACTTCCTAGTGGCCATCCTCAGTTCTCCATCCCCAACTGCTACATATTCCAATTTCCTGACCCTCTGTACTTCTCTCCTGTCCCTTTCAATATTTGGTCCTGCCCCCTTTTTCCCTCCCCTTCTTCTCTCCCAGATACTTCCCTTCCTCTACCTCCTGTGATTTTGTTCCCCCTTCTATGTAGGATTGAAACGCCCACATTTTGGTCTTACTTCTTCTTAAGCTCCACGTGATTTGAGGGTTGTATCATGGGTATTCTGAGCTTTTGGGCTGATGTCCACTTATCATTGAGTATATACTATGTGTGTCCTTTTGTACCTGAGTTACCTTACTCAGGATGATATTTTCTAGTTCCATCCATTTGCTTGTAAATTTCATGAAGTCATTGTTTTTAACTGCTGAGTAGTGCACCATTGTGTACCACATTTTCTGTATTTTTTCCTCTGTTGAGGGACTTCTACATTGTTTCCAGCATTAATATAAGGCTACTATGAACATAGTGGAGCATGTGTCCTTGTTATATGTTGGAGCACCTTTTGCGTGTATGCCCAGGAGTGGGATAGCTGGTTCTTCAGGTAGAATTATTTTCAATTTTCTGAGGAATGGCCAGATTGATTTCCAAAATAGTTTTACCAGCTTGCAGTCCGACCAGCAATGGAGGAGTCTTCTGCTTTCTCCACATCCTCACTAGCATCTGCTGTCACCTGAGTTTGGATCTTAGTCTTTTTGATTGATGTGAGTTGGAATCTCAGGGTTGCTTTGATTTGCATTTCCCTGATGACTAAGATGTTGAACATTTCTTTAACTGCTTCTCAGCCATTTGGGTATTTTTTTTTAAGTCAGCATCAAAACTGAATTACAGGATGGTCTTAAATTTTCAAATATAGGTCAAAGCTTTTTGTAAATTTACACGATCTCTGCGTTTAGTGCAGGACACACATACACACACAGAGGTTTGGAGATCCAATAACATTTGTGAAGGTCACGTTATAAGAAGTGGAAAGAAGCAGAAATTCACTTTCTATTTAGCTATTAATATTATTGATAGCACCACAGAACTGCATTACATCAATATTAAAAATCATTCAGAGCAGCCATCAGGGGCCTATTCAATGTGCAATATATCCCATGTAACTCTACTAATATGTGGCAGAGGCAAAGCTTCAACGGGAACTGGAATGAAAGGCCAAAGTCTTCATTTATTATACCAAACTGTCATTGCCAAATTACTCTATATCATTACAAATGGATTGAAAAATTAAACTCACAGCTGATGTTGCCTGGAAAATCTGGCACTGATCCATATACAGACTTGCTGTTAGCTGAGCTCTGGCTCATTAGACAGCCCAGACTTGAAGCAAATTGCTTAAGATGCAACATATGAAACAGGTCTATCGATTAAGCATGGTTCATGTCATAATTAAAGCACGCCTTATCTGTATCTCTCACTGTCCCTTAAAATGACATGTAAGAAATCGTCTTAGCTTGACCATGAATGAAAATCGCCAAGGTTCATGACTTTTACTTCACATGTTGGTAACTGAAAATTGTGTTTTGTTTCTCTCTGTATAAATGTTATTATTTTTTATTTATTCATCCTTCTCTCATGCATCTGGACTGCACACTTGCCTTTGCTACTCTCCTCATGGCCCCACTCCTCAGATCCACTGTTCCTCCTTCTCTATTTCCCTTCAGAAATGAGGATGCTTTCCTGTGATATCAACCAAGTTTGACATTACACAATGTGGTAAGCCTAGGTATATGCCCTCATGTGAAGGCTGGATGAGGCAACTAAATAGAAGGATGAAAGTCTCAGAGGCAGGCAAAAAAAATCAGAGACACCCCCACTCCATTGCTGAGAGTCTAACAAAAATTCCAAGCTAAAGAACCACAGGCTATATGCAGAGAACCTTGTGTAGACCACTGCAGGCTCCATTATTATAACTTCAGTCTCTGTTTGCCCCTATGAGCCCTGCTTAGTTGGTTCTGTGGGCCCTGTTCTGGTGTTCTCAATTTCTGTGGATCCTACAATCCTTTCTACCCCTCTTCTGCAAAGTTCCTTAATATTTGGCTGTGGGTCTCAATATCTGCTCCTATCAGCTGCTGGAGGAAGCCTCATCAATTAAGATTGTGCTAAACACCAATCTATGAGTATAGCAGAATGTCATTAGGAATAATTCCATTGATTTTTAATTTAATTTTATTTTTTTATTTTTTATTTCTTTGGCAGTCATGTTTGGTTCTACCCTAGGTCTCTGAACTATCCAGCTTCTGAATCCTGGCCATCTAGGTAGTGTTGGGCACGGGCTCCCTCTTCTGGTGGTGCCTCAGATTAGAGTAGTCATTGGTTGGCTAAGTCCCACAAGCACTAAGTTACAATTACCCCGGTGCCTCTTTGTAGGCAGGGCAGATTGTGCGTCGTAGATTTTGTGGCTGAGTTGGTTACAAAAGAATGAAGGTTCAAGCTTCATATCCTGCGTTACTAGGTATCCTCATTAACATCACCCTCATAGCATCCAGGATCTGTTTCCACTGGACTAAGTTTCCATATCACCCCCTAAATGATGACCCATTCCAGTAGACTCTCCCCTTCCTCTGTTCCTCACTCCTTCCCTCCTCCCTTCCTCCATCCCTCCCTTTCATACATGAACACTCCTATTTCTATTCCCACTCGTCCCCAGTCCATGCATCAAACTTAGTCTATTTTCCCTGCCCTGGAAGATCTTCTGCCTCTCTTCTTTATCTAACTTCTCTGGATCTGTGAACTATAGTGTGATTATTCTTTACTTAACTAACAATGTGTATGAGTGAGTAAATTTCACACTGTTCTTTCTGGGTTGCCTCACTCACAAGACAATCTCAAATTGGAAAGTAAAAAGCTTCAAATCTTCCACAGTATTGAAAAGTTGGATGCCAAATCAGCGTTGAGACCTGTGCTCTGCTCCAATTAGAGCTGTTAAAACTCAAGTCTGGAACCAAGAAAATGAACCATTGGTTGGTTCTCTGTCTCTCAAATGACCACTATTGAAACCATATGAACATATTCATTGGAAGATTACGCTTTCCAGTCCATTGAAGTAGCTTTCCATGAAGTTCATTCATCTCTTGTTAAGGCCTTAGGAAATAAATAGGAAGAACTAATTTTTTTTTCCTCTTGACACAAGTTATCATTGTTCCTTAGGAAAACATTTGAACAGAGTTCCACTTTCCCTGATGCCTTTTCACTAGGAAGTGGTGCCAACAAAGCCGCCACGAGCAAATTGCCCTCTGTGATTCATTCCTTCCATTTTTGTGCCATTCAAAGTTATTTGTGAATTTATTATGTCATGTTCTTTATAGCCTGAACAAATGGGTTACAAGAGTGAAGGAATTGCTTGAGAAAAATGTGAAAGCTAATGGATGAAATGCTATGACAAAAAGTATCTTTTTATATCAAGAATATTCTGGCATGTTATTAATGGGTAAACAGACATCGTTCTGTTTAATCTTTTCTTCATTTTTGTTTTTGATATGCTTCAATTTATACATTTTGATGTTAAAATATCTCTTAATTAAACTACTAAATTCAAAATTATTTTAAAATTAAAAAGGACATACTCTTGAAAATGAATATATTGGACTTTAGGAAAATTATTTGTAAACACTATGTAAATCATGGTGAGCATTTCATTGAAGTCTCCCTGTAGTCAGTATGAGAATCTCTAAGTATATACAAATTCTTATCTATTATAAATGCTAATATATGTATATATGCTCACATATGTATGTGTACCTTAAAATTTCCCTTTTGTGACTTAGATATACCACCTTAATTTTCAGACACAGGAAGGAATTTAGATTGTAGTCTACAAAGATGAAAATCATTGGATACTTTCTACACATGTACAGACAAATGAGAAAAAATACAGCAATTTAAAGAATGAAGTCATATTTAATATTTCTTTCACTTTATGTGTAAGTGGACTCTCACTGTACAACTCACACATGTATCTCTTTTTCTTTTTCTTTTCATCATTTTTTAAAAGGATATATTTATTTATTTTATGTATATACACTGTTGCTGTCTTCAGACACACCAGAAGAGGGCATTGGATCCCACTACAGATGGCTGTGAGACACCATGTGGTTGCTGAGAATTGAACTCAGGGGTCTCTGGAAGAGCAGTCAGTGCTCTTAACGGCTGAGCCATCTCTCCAGCCCTACATGAAGATATTTTAAAGCTTGGTTTAACTATAACTTAATATGGGTAGTTATAACTTTTTACATTTATTTATTGTGGGGGCACACACCATGGCACACATGGGGATATCAGAGGAGAACTTGTGGGAGTCAGTTCTCTGTTCCCAGGACCCAATGTAAGTCATCAATCAGACTTAAGGCAAGCACCTTTATGTACTGAACCATTTCAGTGTTCTTTTCATCTTTTAATTGGATACTTTCTTTATCTACATTTCAAATATTATCGCCATTCCCAGGTTCCCCTCCAGAAATCCCTTATCCCCTCGCCCTGTCCCCTTCCTCTATGAGGGTGCTTCCCACCCACACACCCACTCCCTTCTGCCTCCCTGCCCTGGCATTCCCCTATACTGAAACATCCAGCTGCAAAGGACCAAGGGCCTCCCCTCCCATCGATGCCCTACAAGGCCATCCCCTGCAACATATTCCAGTTGAGCCGTGGGTCACACTATGTGTACCCTTTGGTTGATGGATTAGTCTCTGGGAGCTCTGGGGTGTCTGATTGGTTGATATTGTTGTTCTTCCTATAGAGTTGCAAACCTCCACAGCTACCTCAGTCCTTTCTCTACCACTTCCATTGAAGACCCCATTCTCAATCCAATGTTTGGCTGCAAGCATCTGCCTCTGTATTTGTCAGGCTCAGGCAAAGCATCTCAGGAGACAATTATATCAGGCTCTTCATGGCATATAGCTCTTGGCATCCCTAATAGTGACTGAGTTTGGAAACTGCATGTGGGATGGATCCCCGGGTGGGGCAGTCTCTGGATGGTCTTTGCTTTGGTCTCTGCTCCACACTTGGTCTCCATATTTCGTCTTGTGAGTATTTATTGTTCCTTCTAAGAAATGCTTAAACATCCACACTTTTTCTTTCTTCTTCTGGAGCTTCATGTGGTCTATGAATTGTTTGTTGGGTATTCCAAGCTTTGGGGGTAATATCCACTATCAGTGAGCACATATCATGTGTGTTCTTTTGTGATCGGGTTACCTCACTCAAGATAATATTGTCTAGTTCCATCCATTTGCCTAAGAACTTTATGAAGTCATTGTGTTTAATAGCTGAGTAGTATTTTATTGTGTAAATGTACCACATTTTCTGTATCCCTTCTTCTGTTGAAGGACATTTGGGTTATTTCCAACTTCTAGCTATTACAATAAGGCTGCTATGTACATAGTGGAGCATATGTCCTTGTTATATGTTGGAGCATGTTTTGGGAATATGAACTGGAGTGGTATAGCTGAGTCCTCATGTAGTACTGTGTTCAATTTTCTGAAAAATCACCAGAATGACTTCCAGAATGGTTGTACCAGCTTGCATCCCACCAATAATGGAGGAATATTCGTCTTTCTCCACATCCTCACCAGCATCCGCTGTTATCTGAATTTTTGATCTTAGTCATTCTGACTGGTCTCAGGGTTGTTTTGATTTGCATTTCCCTGATGACTAAGGATATTGAACGTTTTTTTAGGTGCTTCTCAGCCATTCGATATTCCTCAGTTGAGAATTCTTTGTTCAGCTCTGTACTCCCCTTTTTACTAGGATTAGTTGGTTCCTGGAGTCTAACTTTTTGAGTTCTTTGTGTATATTGGATATCAGATGTAGGATTGGTAAAGGTCTTTTCCTAATCTGTTAGTTGCTGTTTTGTCCATAGCCTTACAGAAGCTTTGCCAATTTATGAGGTCCCATTTGTCTAATCTTGATGTTAGAGCATAAGTCTTTGGTGTTCTGTTCAGCAAAATTTCCCCTGTGCCTATGTGTTTGTAGCTCTCTCCTACTTTCCCTTCTATTAGTTGCAGTGTGTCTGGTTTTATGTGGAAGTGCTTCATCCTCATGGACTTCAGCTTTGTAGAGGCCATAAGAATGGATCAATTTGCATTTTTCTACATGCTAACCTCCAGTTGAACCAGCACCATTTGTTGAAAATGCAATCTTTTTTTTCCACTGGATGGTATTAACCCCTTTGTCAAAGATCAAGTGACCATAGGTGTGTGGGTTTATTTCTGGGTTTTCAATTCAATTCTACTGGTAAACCTACCTGACTCTGTACCAATACTCAACAGTTTTATCACTACTGCTCTGTAATACAGATTGAGGTTAGAGATTCTCTCAGAAGTTCTTTTATTCTTGAGTATAGTTTTTGCTCTCCTGTATTTTTTGTTATTCCAAATAAATTTGCAAATTTCTCTTTCTAAATTTATTACTGAGTTGAAATTTTGATGGGAATTGCATTGAATCTGTTGATTGCTTTTGGCAAGATGGCCATTTTTACTATATTAATCCTGCCAATCCATGAGCATGGGAGATATTTCTATCTTCTAAGATTATCTTTGATTTTATTCTTCAGAAATTTGAAGTTCTTGTCATACAGATTTTTCACTTGCTTGCTTAGAGTCATACAAAGTTGTTTTATATTATTTGTGACAACTGTAGAGAGTGTTGTTTTCCTATTTTCTTCCTCAGTCTGTTTTTTCTTTAAGTAGAGGAATGCTACTGATTCATTTGAGTTAATTTTATACCCAGACACTTTGCTGAAATTGTTTATCAAATTTAGGAATTTCTGGTGGAATTATTGGGGTCACTTAAGTATACTTTCTTATCTTCAAATAGTGATATTTTTAATTCTTCCTTTCCAATTTGTATCCCTTTTGTTATCTGATTGCTCTGGCTAGGACATTAAGTTCTGTATGGAATAGGTAGGCAGAAAATTGTCACCCTTGTCTAGTCCCTGATTTTAGTGGGATTGCTTCAAGTTTCTCTCTTGATGTTGACTACTGATTTCCTGGATACTGCTTTATATATATATATATATATATATATATATATATATATATATATATATATGTGTGTGTGTGTGTATGTGTGTGTGTGTGTGTGTGTGTGTGTGTGTGTGTGTGTGTATGGGCCTTGAATTCCTGATCTTTACAAGACTTTTATTATGAAGGGGTATTGAATTTTGTGAAATGTTTCTCACCATCTAATGAAATGATCATGTGGTTCTTCTCCTTCAGTTTGTTTATATAGTGGATTACGGTGATGGATTTCCATATGTTGAACCATCCCTGCATCCCTGGGATGAAGTCTACTTGATCATGATGCTTGATCTTGTTGATGTGTTCTTGGATTCAGTTTGGGAGAATTTTATTGAGTATTTTTGCACCTATATTCATAAGGGAAATTGGTCTGAAGTTCTCTTTCTTTCTTGGATCTTTGTGTGGTTTAGTTATTAGCACAATTGTGGCTTCATAGAAGGAATTTAGGTAGTGCTCCCTCTTTTTTTTGTGGAATAATTTGAAAAGTATTAGTATTAGGTCTTCGTTGAAGGTCTCATAGAATTCTGCACTAAAGCATCTAGTCCTTGGCTTTTTGTTGCTGTTGTTGTTGTTGTTGTTGTTGTTGTTGTTGTTGTTGTTGTTGGGAGATTTTAATGATTGCTTCTGTTTCCTTATGGCATATAGGCCTGCTTAGATGGTTTATCTGTTTCTGATTTAACTTTCGTACCTAGTATCTCTCTCAATCTTTGTTCATATCATCTATATTTTCCAGTTTTGTTGAGTATTGGCTTTTGTATTAAGATGTGAAAATTTTTTGAATTTCTTCAGTTTCTGATATGTTTCTCTTTTCATTTCTTATTTTGTTAATTAGGAAATTGTCTCTGCAGTCCTGCTTACTCCGGCTAAGGGATTATCTATCTTGATTTTCTCAAAGAACCAGCTCCTGGTTTTGTTGATTCTCTGTATAGTTCTTTCTATTTCTACTTGGTTGATTTCAGCCCTGAATTATATCATTTCCTGCCCTCTACTCCTCTCGGGTATATTTTCTTCTTTTTGTTCTAGAGATTTCAGGTGTGCTGCCAAGCTGCTATTATATGCTTTTTCCAGTTATTGGAGGCACTCAGAACTATGGATTTTTATCTTAGTACTGCTTTCATTGTGTCCCATACAATGGTATGTTGTGCCTTTAATTTCACGAAATCTAAAAAATCTTTAATTTCTTTATTTCTTCCTTGAACAAGTTATCATCGAGTATAGCATTGTTCAGCTTCTGTGTGCATGTGGGCTTTCTGTTGTTTTTGTTGTTATTGTAGACCAACCTTAGTCTGTGGTGATCTGATAGGATACAGGGAATTATTTCAATCTTCTTCTACCTGTTGAGGCCTGTTTTGTGAACAATTATATGGTCAGTTTTGGAGAAGGTACCATAAGGTGCTGAGAAGAAGGTATATTCTTTGGGGATGAAATGTTCTATAGATATCTGTTAAGTGCATTTGGTTCATAACTTCTGTTAATTTCATGGTGTCTCTGTCTAGTTTCTGTGTTGGTGATCTGTCCATTGAGGAGAGTGGGGTATTGAAGTCTTCTGCTATTATTATTCAGGGTCAAATGTATGCTTTGAGCGTTAGTAAAGTTTTCTTTAGTAAAGCCCTTTCATTTTGAGCATAGATGTTCAGAATTGAGAGTTTACCTTGGTAGATTTTTTTACTTTGATGAGTATGGTGTGTCTTCCTTATCTTTTTGTTAACTTTTGGTTGAAAGTCAATTTTATTCAATATTAGAAAGTCAATTTTATTCAATATTTTTTTCGGCCTTTTATTCTGACTGTGTGTCTTTGTAACTGAGTTGGGTTTCCTATATGCATGAAAATGCTGGGTTCTGTTTATGTATCCAGTCAGTTAGTCTAAGTTTTGTTATTGGGGAATTGAGTCCATTGAGGTAAAGAGATATTAAGGAATAGTGATTATTGCTTCCTGTTATTTTTGTTGTTAGAGGTGCAATTAAGTTCGTGTGGCTCTCTACTTTTGGGCATGTTGAAAGAAGATTAATTTCTTACTTTTTCTAGGCTGTACTTTTCTTCCTTATGTTTTCTGTCTGTTATCCTTTGTAGGTCTGGATTTGTGTGAAGACATTATGTAAATTTGGTTTTGTCAAGGAACATCTTGGCTTCTCCATATATGTTAATTGAGATTTTTGCTGGGTATAGTGGCCTGGGCTGGCATTTGTGTTCTCTTAGAGTCTGTATGACATTTGCTCGGTACCTTTTGGCTTTCATTGGCTCTGGTGAGAAGTCTAGTGTAATTCTGATAGGTCTGTCTTTATATGTTACTTGACCTTTTCCCCTTATCGCTTTTAATATTTTGCATTTGGTGATTTGACTATTATGTGACTGGAGGAATATCTTTTCTGGTCCAATCTATTTTGCATTCTGTAGGCTTCTTGTATATTCATGGGCATCTCTTTCGGTTGGAGATGTTTTCTTCTATAATCTTGTTGAATATATTTACTGGACCTCTATGTTGGGAACCTTTGCTCTCTTCTATACCTATTATCCTTAGATTTGGTCTTCTCATTGTGTCTTGGATTTCCTGGATGTTTTTAGTATGAGTTTTTGCATTTTGCATTTTCTTTGACTGATGTGTCAATGTTTTATATGGTTATCTTCTGCACTTGAGATTTTTCTCTTCTATCTTTTGTTTTCTGTTGGTGATGCTTGCATGTATGACTCTTGATATCTTTCCTAGGTTTTCTATCTCCAGGGTTGTCTCCCATTCTGCTTTCTTTATTGTTTCTATTTCTATTTTTAGATCCTGGATAGTTTTGTTCAATTTCTTCTCCTGTTTGGTTGCATTTTCCTCTAAATCTTTAAGAAATTTTTGTGTTTTCTCTTTAAGTGCCTCTACCTTTTTACCCCTATTCTCCTGTATTTTTAAAGGGAGTATTTATGTTCTCCCTAAAGTCTTCTATCGTTATCATGAGATGTGATTTTAAAATCCAAATCTTGCTTTTTCAGTGTGATAGGGTATCTAGGACTTTCTGTAGTGGGAGAACTGGGTTCTGAAGATGCCAATTAGCCTTTGTTTCTGTTGCTTATGTTCTTGTGCTTGTCTCTCACCATCCGGTTATCTCTAGTGCTACCTGCCCTTGCTGTCTCTGACTGGATCCTGTTCCTCCTGTGATCCTGGTTGTTTCAGAACTCCTCAGAGTCCAGCTGTCTCTGTGATCTTGAGGTTCTGGGATCCTGTGATCCTGATAATCTGGGTGTGTCAGAGCTCCAGGGAATCAAGCTATCTCTGGGATCCTGAAATCCTGGACTGACCAAGCTCCTGAGATCCTGCTGTGTCAGAGCTCCTGGGAGTCAAGCTTTCTCAGAGTGCTGCAGGAGTGGGTGGGGAGCCAGAGCTCTGTGTTTGCTCCTGACACAGGTGCAAGCTGGAAGGAACCCATGCCTCTGGCTGGTGGGGTTTGTTTTCCCTGGTTCCTGTGAGGGTCCTAGTTATGCTGGGTTTTGTGAAAGATGTTGTGGCCTCAGTTGTGACCTTTAGTTCCTCAGAGGTCCAGTGCCCCTGGTTGTATCCGATCTCCTGGGAGTTGAGCTTCCTTTGTGATCCTGTGATCCTGTGATTCTGGGCGTTTCAGAGCGCCTCTGATCGTGGGCCTGTTAGAGTGCCTGGATATCAGGCTTCCTTTGGGTGTTGTTGGACTGGGTGCTCAAGGTCTGTACAGTGCACTGGTTCAGATAGGAAGGAACTTGTGCCTCTGGTTGTATGGGAGTTCCTGTGTCCCTGGATTCCGGGGATCCTAGTTACTCTGGGTGTTGGGGGCAGTTGTGGCCTTCTCACCTCAGATCCTGGGCGTATTAGAACACCTGGGAGTTAGGCTACCTCTGGGTTTTGTGGGAGTGGATGCAGAACCCACAACCAAGGTCTGCTGTGGGCACTGATTCAGACCGGAAGGAACACAGATGGATCTTCTTTACCATTTGTTTATTGTTTAAATCTGTCAGGTGAGTTAAGACAACAGAATTCAAAATCATTTACACTTTTGAAGAAAGGCAAGTCTAGTAAAAAGAAATACTCAAAGGCCAGATTTATGTTGGGAAAACTGTTGTAAACACAACTGATGGATGATGTGTTAGGCACAGATCTGGCCTTTCTAGCACAACAACACATTTGCTAAGTGATGCTTAATATCTTCTACTCACAATATAAGGACTTGTTCTGCCTGCACTCTGCATAACAAACATCTTCTGATAATGATATTGCTGTCTGCGTTTCTCTTATCTAATTTGTGACATGAATGGGAACAAGGACCCCTTTGTTCTTTACGTCAGCAACAGACTGATAGCGTTGAGATCATTCTCTTTAATTGGTTGTACCTGGTACACATGCTGTTCAAGATTTCACTTTTGTTAAACCAATATTATTTATATGTTTAATTTTAATTTGCCAATATTTCTCATGTATCAACTCCATAGATGTACCATTTCTTCATCTTGTGAACATTTTCCCAATCTACGTATGCTTCTATATCTGAACTCCATTTATTTGAGAATGGCGTGAGAAAAACAGAAAGCTTAGAGTTTTTAACGTTACAGTATTTCCTTAGGATAATATGTTAATAATCTGCCAAATTAAATAATTCAGTGACTCAAAAAACTTAGAGAATTGTGCATTCCTTGCCACGTTCCAGTTGTGAACGAACATATTTATTATTGTCTTCAACATTTGCTTTCTGCTGTAAAGCTCCCCCTTCCCCCACATCTAGACAATCATCAATTCAGTTTCCACCATGTCTTAACACAGGGATCCTTTTCCTGTGATGTCTTTAGTCAGGCATATCACATTCACTTCACCCATTTGCATTACTCTTTTACCTTGATGGATGATGGACTCCGTTTCTATATTTTAGAAAATGCACTTACGATCTGGAAGAATTTTTAATCATTATGCTACTGATTTGAGTCATTATCCCATGTGTATTACTGCCATTTATTTGCTTACTGTATGGATATGTCATGTTTTGTTTGTCCACTCACCACTTAACAACTGTATGCTTTCTGGCATTTAAGACACTACACGTGATACAGTCAAAGGCATTACTACTCACACCTTCATGTGAACTTGATTCGTGATACTCAGGATTGGATGTCTAGATGAACTTTTATGAGATATGATAAATTTCTGGTTAGGTTTTAAAGCAACTACCAATGTGTTTTCCAAAGCACATCCCCAACAGCAGGGCGTGTAAGGAATCGTACACATTCCACAGTTTCAACAGTATTAGCTGTTACTTGTTTAAAATTTAATTTATTTTAGTAAGTATGGGAACATTTTTTCATTGCAGCTCTAATAATCGCTTTTAATACTCAATGCTGAATAATGTAGACAGTGTCTGTATGGGACCTACTAATTTGCATAAAGATATGCAAATGTATATATTCAGATTCCGAGTCAATGTTGAATTTGGCTGTCTCACTACTATTAGGTATTTTAGTATTCTGAGAGGAAAATTTTCAACAACTACAGTATTTGCATTTTCTCCATATCATTGTCCTTCGTTCCTTGGTATGTTTTAGAAGTGAACACTGAGAGCCAATCCAATTAACGAAACCCAATATATTATTCCCTCTCTTGCTTCTGGCATATTTTCTTTTAAAACTTTCTCTTATTGAGAGCTAACATCAGTAGGTTAACTTCCGCATTGATATTTTAATCTGACTTTTCTCCATGGAACAATTTTCAAATGCTTATCCTAGCTGTAAAAAGCATTAATAAACTTTGCAGAAAAGACATTAAAGTGCTTACAAATCTCTAAAACTCATGGAAGGAGAAATAGAAAGTTCTTCTGGCATTTAAGGACTTGGACTGGGATTTAATTTGGACAGGCAATTACACAATATAGAGCATAACCAGCCAGTGCACGGTGTTACTAGCAGACTCCAATACAGACTCGTGGCATTAAAATCCTTGAAGCGTCTGATCCCTTATTTTGAACAATTTTCCGGAGCTGGTGTCTGTTCCTTTCAGAATTTAAGCAATCTATTATGGGCATTTCCACATTATTACTAATAAGTACCTTGTAAGGGGAAGCCTAAGAGCCCTGTGAAAAGTGATATCAAAGGGTCCACAGCCGCGTTCACGGGGTGACAGGCCAGACAGCGCAGTTGTTAGACTGTTATTTATTATGAAGAACACAAAACGATAAATATCTATCTGAAATGGATTCCTGTTTTCTCTGGAGTCTGGATTATGTGTGAAACCCAGAAAATAGAGTGGTGTACAAAAATCAAAACAGCCTGAGGTCCAAAGTCTCAAAGGGCCCTTTGTTTTCGTTTGTAAAACTTGTAAGGTTCGAAATGAAGCCATAGTTTATGAGATCATAGATAGTGGTAATGTGCTCTATCATCCATTTATCAGATCGGACGAGCCTGCTTTTAGTAGGAATCGGTGTTACAAACGGTCAGCATGGAGATTAATGGGGGTACTAATCACCTAAAAAGACCTGTTCAGAATCATGTGTGCATAAGCCTGCGTGGTCTGAACTTAAGTCGGTCAAATCAAGGAGCCTCTGAGAGACACAGTGAAATGACAGAAGTAGTTCTATTGCTCCCCCGGGAACACTGGAGCTTACACAGAAAGAAAGAAAGAGCTGGAGTTAGATTCAGACCCCAAGATCCACAGTGCATGCAGGAAGGCAGGAGCAGAGTAGGTTCCTAAAATCTCCCTGGTCATCGCTCCCCTGGTCCAGCTGAGCCTTCAGCCCCAGTCCGGGTAGCAAAGCCTGCAAGAGTAGCAAGTAGGCCACCGCTCTGCAACACATTGGTTTGCCCACCAAGTTCCAAGTAGTGTGGGTTGGGAGCCTGAGGGATTCGTAGAGACATGGGTAGATACTAGCCGCTGCCAGACTTTCTGGAAGCCCTCTCAGGTCTTCCTCTCTAATGAGAGAAATTGGTGCCTGGGGTTGCTGTTCAGCCAGGATGAGAGCACTCCTGCAAGCAAAGAGCGGCACATACTGTCTGTGCTCTGGGTGTTTGAAACTGGGCCTCACTTAGCTTGCCTCCAGCCTTTGTAGAGTGAGTTCTGTTAGCCAGTAGCTGTGGAGGGGCCTCCTGCTCCACCCTTAGAGACTCATGGGCAGCAGCCGCAGCAGGACAGGAAAAACACAGGCTTTCTGACAAACAGCCTGCTAGAGATGACAGGAAAATCTCCACAGAGATTGCTTTCTGGGATTGACCACAGCGGTCTTTGAGTACAGAAGAGGTTTTCCTGTGGGGTAAGGGATGCTGAGTGTTTCTTTGTTTTGTTTTGTTTTGTTTTAGTGAGTTGAAAGTCATTGGAAAAGGCCTCTGTCTCCTAAAATTTGTATTACAAAGACCTGGCTTAACTTCCCCAGAAATTCTATTACTCCCAAGAACTGCATCTTTCCAGGTAGTTTCAATAAAATGGTCAGTTTGGGGAAGAGTCTGGTATCCCCTCAAGGGATTTCCCTCTATGGGTTTTTGGTTTGTTTGTTTCTTCCCCTCCCCTTCTTGGATTTTTGTTTGTTTGTTTTGTTTTTGTTTCTCTTTTATTGATTGCTCAAACCTACACTGGCATTGTTACAGGTTAAGTTAAAGGGGAACAGATCTACAGTGGACAATCTATGGCAGTGGATGTGGTCCTGCCTCAGGTACTGAAGATTCAGGGAGAGCTCCTGGGCATGAGTGTACACGGGTCCACAGGGAAGGTTTTCCAGGGTGTTCTCCAATAGGATGCAATCAGAACAACATCACTTTCTAAGTGACAACAATCCTTGCCCATCTGGTGTCTCATCTCCCCCAAGTGAAGAGCTGAAAGGATTAGCCCTTCCTCAGGGTAACGCCATGGATACATTATAGGAGACCCATATTGGGGGAAGTGAAGAGTGTTGGGATTCTCCTGACACAAAGAAACCTGAACAGACAGAAGTTAGGGGATTGGCAATGCCCACAGTGAAATGTGAGACTGGAAACTCATTGGCACCAATAACAACACGACAGCTTGGATTTTGATGGCTACAGAGCTTGTAAAACATGTGCACCACCGCTCTACCCTTCAGAAGAGCAGGCAGTCGGAATCCTGTAAGCAACAGTGTATAGAAACTACATGTATAACTGAGTAAGTATAAATCAAGAGAAAGCCAGGAGGTGTTCTGCTTGCATACACTATCCAGCCCTTCCACCTGATGCATCTTCAATACGGAGTCTAGTTACGAGAAATATGTTCAGAGAGGTGGTGCTTAGGTTCCGTTAATTGATGGTCTTTGAAATGGAAGTTGTGAACCTTTTTGTATTTGTTTGTTTTTTTTTTGTTGTTGTTGTTTTTTTGTTTTTTCTTTTTTCCGGAGCTGGGGACTGAACCCAGGGCCTTGCACTTGCTAGGCAAGCGCTCTACCACTGAGCTAAATCCCCAACCCAGTTGTGAACCTTTCTAAGGCATATATGTACTCACTGGGAATTCTGTTGATAGGCAAAATTGATGGTGTTGAGTCAGAACTTGATAATAAAAGTTAACATGACAGCCCTGTCCAAGAGCTGCCCCACTGTCTTTGGGGGTTGGCTTTGGTTTTCTCACTTTTGCACATGTTCATTGAAATGAACACAATGCACTTAGTAAATGCTGCCTATCTTTTCACAGAGCGCTAACAATCACGTCTTAAACACACACGCACACACACACACATGCACACACACACACACACACACACAAACACTTTTAAATTTTGAACATAATTTTTTTCTACGATTTTACAGAGTTACACCTAAAGTTCTATTTTGAACACGTCAGAAGTGGAGATATCAAAAAGCAATGAACTTTTGGACTAAAACTATGTGACGATTCATTAAAATGCAAATCATCTCTTTGCTTTGAGCTATTTGGAGCTACATACATATATATGTGCCTGTGTGTTTGTGTATATGTATAAGTGTGTGAGCGTTTGTGTGTGTTCGTATGCGTGTGTGTGTATCCTAAACAAAGCAATGCTAACTGAATTCTTACTCCTGAATGAAATGGTTGAGCTGTTTTGGTGGGTTTCTTTTTGAGTAATTGTGTGTGTGTGTTTGTGCCTGTGTCTGTGGTGCCAGTAAAGAGAACATGGCCACGTTTTAGCTCGGTGGCCTACTAAGGTCTGTTAAGGATAGTGATTATAGATAGGAAATTCAAGTGACTTAAATTTTGAGCATGGTTTATTATTTGGTGAGCTGTCTCTTTTATAGTCTACTTCTTAAAGACAAGTACACACACAAACACACATACACATACACACACATGTACATGCACACACACACATTTTAAGTGTATATGCAAATGAAATAAAAATCAGCCCGAATGGACTAGACACAGATACATTTTTCAGACACATTCTTCTGCAGAAGCCCTAGGAAAGAGGGAATATTTACAGTCATGATTCCTCTGAATGTAGCACGTAAGAGGTGACTTCTTAGAAAATGAACACACTAGCCAGAGACGATTATTAACAGTGAGTAGATTATATTATCTGTATCCAATGTACTTATTACTGCATGTACATATTATGTATATAGAATACTTATATACTCACAAGTTTAAATAATTTAATACAAAACTGTTTTATTAGAATGACATTAATTGTTGTCAAGTTGAGTAGTTGTTGTGTTTGTGCTATACTAGGTTTAGACAGGAAGCATATCAGAGTAACCTTGATAATTAAATTGGGCCAGGTTTTAGAAATATGTCTCATGCTTATTTTTATCATTTCCACACCTTTTGAAAGTAACTATGATTTTAATTCCACAAAATAAGAAAGTGACTTTCAGAAAAGGTAATACGCTTGACCAAGTTTATATGAGGGTCATAGATAGAGAGAAATCTGGAATATGCCTTATGATGGCTCTGAAAACTTGTGCTTGCTTTATGCACTTAAACATAGACACTAAATGGGAGCTTTTTATATCTGTCTATAACCATGTTCACCTTGGATGGATTTCAGAGGAGGTCAGGAGCAGGCATATCCAGTCAATGGAATCTTCATTTCCCTGTGAAGAAGAGTCTTAGCGTGCTTCAGCCGTATTTCATTTCTTGCCTCCAGTAATAATTACATTATACTCTAGTGTCCGCTTCATCTGTAGAGTCAACTTGGGCTCTTCATTGATTATGAGGTCATATGCCCACTTTGAAACCAACCTTGAGGGTTAACACATTTCAGTATTAAGAGTGAATGATTTTATTTCAAAATTAGTGGTGAGAATCGGACTTAGTGATCATTTGAATATGATCTTTTCACTTGAAATTTTACTGTTAACAGAATTGGCTTTCTTTAGCAAACCTCAGTTTCCCCTTTTATTATCATGGCTCCTCTGAATTCTACTCAAAAATTCAGGGGCAGGAAATCATTTAATTCTCATAGTCAATGAAGAGGTGTGTGTGTGTGTGTGTGTGTGTGTGTGTGTGTGTGTGTGTTTGTGTGTGTTTATCCTTCTTTTGAGTTTTGAAATGATTGCCTGCATATGATAATCGAGCCTTAGGAAACTCTCATTAGGTAGGTGGCAAGCTTTACACATTCCCTCTTGACACTTTAATTGTCAATAACATACACTCTGGAGACAGACAGACTTGTGCTTGAATCCATTGTACTTTAATATCCATCTCAAAAGCAAGACAATACCTGCTCTCTGTCTTCCAATGATCAAGTCAATAGCATCTTTAAAATCCCTGCCAAATGTTAAAGAAAGAACTAATATCTTTGACCCAAAAGTAAAGTCCTGGGGAATCAAAAGTACATTGGGTAAATGCTCCTGATTTGGGGTTAACACTCCTTGTACCGCACAGGATTGGATCTTCCCCATTGTTCGTGTATGTAATGTTACTGGACATTCCTGAAAGTCTTTTCTTTGCTCTGGCTTCTCATACTTGTTCTAAGATACAAAGGCATTAAACAATGACTGTTTATTGGCAATCAAATGCCTTTTTAACATTAATTCTCCTTGTAGAAAAATAATTAGATGTTGATTCTGGGAATGTTTTACATCTTTTTTTTTTTTAAGCACTTTCAGAACCTCTGAATCTGACACAAAAATACAAGAAATGCTTTATTTATGACACTAATTATCCAAAAATTATGGAGTGTAAACTCTGCCAACGACAATGTGGACAACCTTATAAACATTATCTCAGCAACTTTTAATTCTGAATATATTGTCTGAAAATTATGCTGTCCCTGATGGTGATCTCTGTGTCTGCGTGAAGCGATCCAAAGAGCTATAAACAACCATGAAATGTCAGAAGAAAATGTGTATTATCTTACATCTGCTAAGAATCACAGAGTTATACAAGTGAGTTGAGAACCTTGGAGTGGAATGGTCTCAGGTTTCTGGCAACAGGAGTATTTAAACCATTCACTAACAGTAGGCAGAACTTTACAAGAACAGTTTTCCAGTGATCATGGTGCACGGTAGGCAGAAGAGACCGCAATAGTAAGGAAAGCAGTGAAGAGTTCTAAATTGATAACATCAGTTGGCAATTAATTTTAGTATAATCATATTTGACATACCCATGAGAAATTGACAAGAAAAGAAATATGTGTGTGTGTGTGTGTGTGTTTGTGTGTGTGTGTAAATTCAAGTCCTAAATCTCATTTTTGCCATTGCCACTGCTTTTTATGCTAGACTCTTCCTCACAGGCCACTTTTAGCAGAAAGTCTGTTTTTTCTTGTCTGTATTATCAGACACACCTTCCGCCAAGCTGCCTATATTGGTATCTCTCCTTGTATCTCAAACTTCAGCGATATAGCTTATGTGAGCTGTCTCCATATGTACTTTAATTCTGTGTCCTGTGTCCCGGGAAGGAATCATTGATGCACTTGTCTTGTGTTGTGGGACTAGGATAAATAACACCTTACAATGCAGCAGCGCCCAATCATCTGTCTCAGTTCCTCAGCTCTGTGCTGACTCAGCTGTGTGGATTTTTGATGATCAAAAGGTTGACGGGAAGCAAAGGTGACATCATACTGTACAGGTTGTTCAACGAAAACACAGCACCTTATTTAAGATGTGGGCAAAGACAAACGGAAACCCCACCTGAACTTTTGGGTGTGCAAAAAAGATCTCTCCAAATCTAGATGTTTTATGCCACCTTGAATTGGTAAGGTGCCTTCTCTCTTTTCAGAAAGTTTTGCTTTTGAAGTCCTTCGCTCTATTGTTGGAGATTTATTTTCATCAGAGGCCCACAAGATATCCAAGTAACATTCCATTAGCTGTGTTCCACAGGCGATCAGACACTGCGGACGGACACAGGGGTTTGATTTATATGCAACTGCTAGAAGATGATCAGCTGCAACCCAGGACACGCCCTCCGCTGATGCCTGGACACGCTCAGGGTCTTGATCCTTTGCAGATTTTGTCACACAGCTGAGTCTGGCTTGTGCTCCAGTGTGTAAGGCATCACACTGGAGTGCAACAGAGAGATGGGGCAAAGGGCTCCTGTACTCCGCAGGCCCGCTGCACGGCACGGGTGTTTACCATTGGAGCAGTGTGCTCACTCCCATGCGGCTTCTGGCTCAGTCAATAGAGCTCAAAACCAGACTTACAGGGCACTGATAACTGTTACTCCATTGAGAGCCTGGTGAACTTCTTTGATAAGATCACATTCTGGTTAGATTTTATTGTGTCAGAGAATACAATAAGAGAGGCAACAGAGAACATGCATGCCCTCCTTACTGTTAGCTAAGTGAAATCCGGTAGTTAAGGGAACTTGAAGCATACGTGCTAGGGACACTAGTCATAAGAGAATTCATTTCAAATAGAAATCATCTGGAAAAACATATTTCAGTCTTAGGGCTGGGCCCCAAAACACAAGTATCGCATAGTACGTAATCTGAGGCCAGATCTCATGCATTTCCATCTCAACACAACCAGAGAGGATAGATAAATAATGACATTCAGAACCCTCATTACCTACTGATGCACACAGTAACTTAAAGGTTGACACAACTGTGATTATCTTTCTAATGACTACTTTTGCTTCTCTTGAACTTAATAGGGATTGTCTCTTTGCAATAGTGTGTGGAGGCACATTACTGAGCACTGGCACAAGACATCTCAGCTCTCCACATCACAAGCGAAGGTCAGTTTTAAATGCAATTAGGAAAGATCACATTGTCCAGAATGATTAGCAAAAATGCGTTGTCAAATATTATCATAAACGATTTAATCACAACAGTGGGGTGATTCTAACATGGTAGAAACCGAGTCTCATAGGAAGTGTTCTATTTAAATACTGGCTAGCACACATTTCACTTGCAGGTGCGTTTCTTTTGGAGTTTCTGTGTGGGCTCATAAATCACTTGAATGTGTTGCTTGGGAGAGCTTAGGGAATGAGCAACACAAATCAATGCCTGTCCATTTTTGCCTCATTCTCTCTTAAGTCACTGACCTGGTTTGCCCCATTTCCCAGGCTACATGAAACTCACTGGCATCACTAACGTACACCATTGGCAGTCTGTCATCTAACAACGACATGTGGTTGAGGAGAGTCTGTTTCAGTTTATTTTGTATTTGATTGTATAGTTTTGCTTCTCCCTTGTTGCTTTCACTCCCATACCCTCTTGGCTGGTTGCAAAGCCTGAAATACAACGTGGACACAGGCACAATTCCTTTAAGACGATGCAAGTAGGACTTCATATCACGCAACCGGCCACTTAGATTGGCCCTGAGCCAAAGCTCTGATGATTCTGGCCCAATTCCCTAGCCAGAATAGCAGAACTTGTGGGAATTCAGACTTCTGGGCCAGCTTCTCCTTCATCCTGAAGGGAAATTAGATTCTGCATTTTCTATCTCACATTGAAAAGCTGGATATGAATGTTTGTCAGTAGCCTATTAGAAAACCTAGGCCTGCCCATTTCCTATTTCTACTCAGCAAAACACAAGGCAAGACTGGTGAGTTTACTTTCTTTTTTTTCTTCCATTTTTATTAAATTGGGTATTTCTTATTTACACTTCAAATGTTATTCCCTTTCTCTTTTTCCAGGTCATCATCCCCCTAGCCCCTCTCCCTCCCCTTCAATATGGGTGTTCCCCTCCCCATCCACCCCCCATTAGCACCCCTCCCAAGCTGAAGTAACAAAGCCCACTTTCGAGGTAAGCTTAAGAACAAGGTTTGGTCATACTTGGCTTCTGCTGAGGCCCAGATAACTGTTTTATACACATGCATCTTCTCTGTGTTTTCACAGTAAGAAAAGCCATGAATAAAATATATGGGGTATTCCTATTGCTTTGACATTTTTTTCTTTTCTTTCTTTATTTTTTCAAAAGGAAAAGAGCAAAACTTTATTATCATTAATATTATAATTTATTATTATTACTATTATTATTTATTCTCTCACATGATACATCTCAATCACAGTTTCCCCTCCCTCCACTCCTCCCGGGTCCCCTCACCTCCCCTTGCCCCCAGATTCACTCCTCCATCTCCCTTGAAAAAAGAGTAGCCTCCTAGGGACATCAACAGAACATGGCACAAGATACAGTAAGACTAGACACCAACCTTGAAATCAAGACTTGGGTGAGGCCACCCAGTAAGAAGAAAAGGGTCTGAAGAGTAGGCAAAAAGAGTCACTCCCACTGTTAAGAGTTTCTCCCAAAAAACCAAACTAACAAACATTTTATATGTGTGTGTATATATATATATGTACATATATATATACGCATACATATATACATATATGTATACACACATATATTTTTATTGGATATTTTCTTTACTTACATTTCAAGTGTTATCCCCTTTCTCTATTTCCTCTCTGGAGTCCTCTTATTCCTTTCCTCTTTTCCCTGCCTCTATGAGAGTGTTTTCCCACCCACCCACCCACCTAATCCCTCCCATCTCCCTGCCTTGCCTTTCCCCTGCATGGGAGCATTGAGTCTTTACAGGACCAAGATCTTCTCCTCTCATTGACACCCAAGAAGCCATCCTCTGCTACATATGTGGCTGGAGCCATAGGTCCCTCCATGTGAACTCTTTGGTTTGTGTTTTAGTGTCTGGGAGCTCTGGGAGGTCTAGTTGGTTGATATTGTTGTTCTTCCTATGGGGTTGAAAACCCCTTCTGTTCCTTCAGTCCTTTCACTAATTCTTTCATTATGGACTCCATTCTTAGTTCAATGGTTGGCTGCAAGCACCTGCCTCTTTCCACACATGTATCTATCACACATGTGTGTGATTCTCACAAAGCTAAGAAAAGAGAACAAGAAAATCCTGCACAAGAAAATACAGATTGTTGTGTGAAATCATATACATCCTAAGAAAACAGCCCTGGCATGGTACAAGAGGAATAGAGACTCTTATCCACTGAGTTATCTCTTTAGCTTCTCAGGTCTCTTCAAAAGTTTCATTGATATCATACTGAAGTGCATTACCCTTGTGACAAAAAACACTTCCGCTAAAAGTTCTACAACCTAATACTGTCACATGTGGTACTGAAGTTTCCAACCATGAATTTTGTGGAACCATACAACTTCAGTGCAGAATATCTGGCCTTCTAATCCTTATAAGATTTTGACACAACGCTGACTACACAGAAGTTCTGTTTATATGAACAATGTCTGTATGCTAACTGTAATATCCACATTGTTTTCTACAATATGCACCCTCACTATATACACCCTCACTATCAAATACAACTCAATGCAGTTTACAGCACAACATTATGAGCAGAAAGATCTGTGTCATCACAGAATCTCCCAAAGAGAGAAGGGATGAATCAGACACACAGCTACCATCGATTTTTAGTGAAGCTATTTGCAAGGTTAATGATGACATTCTGATCCACTGTAAACTCACCCCCCAGTTCTAACAATACAAAAAAAGTTTTTAGATCCTTGACTTGTATGAATAATGGACCTAAGAAGATTATAGGCCAATATTGCTTAGATAAGACTGATAGGCAAGTTACTAAATAACCAGATTTCTAGCCAAGATTGTTTATTCAGTTTATCCTTCAAGGCCTTGGGTAGGAATTTATGATTATAAACAAATTACTCCATATCAAGTAATTTTCTTTTAGAAATTAAAAAAAATTTAATTGGGCATAAATTAATAAATTTATAAAAAATAGTGGCTTCCCTTCCGTTACTGATTTTCTGCTCTTACATTCTATTTTAATTGTAGGAGTCATCGATTTATGATTCTCAGGAATTAACATGAGATTTGAAGTCAAACTTGGTGTGAGGGACTTTGAGGCACAATGGAGTGCATTGTGATAACAGAAACCTTCGCAATTAGTGACTATTTTCTTGAATTGTGGATGGATAATAGAAAAGCCTAAAATATCTGTTTAACAGAATATGAAGTGGGTCTGTTGGTTGAATTGAGCACTTGTAATGATGAATGTGGCAATAGGTTCTAGAAAGTATCAGTAACATTCTGGTTTCGTCAAGAGTATTTCTTTCACCAACAAAACAGAAGCACAATCTCAGAAAGCATCTCATTCATTTCAATATTTGTCATGAAGTTGACCTGTCTCTAGAATTTTTTGCCATTCACTGTGGTTCAAAACCAGCCTTTATGAATTCATAGACAGAGCTGCTAATTTAGGAGGTCCATAAGAAATTAATTTAAGCATCAGTGGCTATTTGAGATCATGACCCAAACACTGACTGGAGGGGTACCTGATGGTTTCCTGGTTTTCTACTTACAGGATAATTGTGATTGATAAAAGCATTCTTCTTTTGATGGGATGATGTACCTTCCCTAATTTGACCTGGATGATGAATTTGAGTCTCTCAGATTGAGGTAACATGGAAGTCAAATCTTAAAGAAGCAAAAATGCTTCCTGAAGGACATTACTTTTGTGTAAAGTGATTGCGGTCATCATTAAAATTACACATCAGAATAAAACAGCTCGCTACAGTAGAGCCAGGCTTATCTACTTTATAAGCACCAATGAATTAATTATTAAAGGCTAAGACATTTAAAGATTTTTTAACAGCATTCCATTAAGGTCAAAGTGACTAAGGCTCACGTTGAAACGGGTATTGACCAATATCTGATTTGACACAAGATGGAAGCCATTCAACAAATGAAAACTTTAGTTGAATTTTCTCGGTGTGTTTGAGACCAGCCTGGTCTAGAGACTCTATACATAGAGAACCCTTTGTTGTCCAATGAACTCTTTCCATGATTTGGAAAGCATTCTCCTTTGTAACAATAGAAAGGCTTGCAATGAGATATGCAGAGTGAGAGACACTGAAACACTCTGCCCCACCAAAAAAGTCTTCTAAAAATCCTTTCCCTTCAGGCGTAAGAAACCATGCAGAAAAGGAGAAGAAGAGTCTAAGAGCAAGAGGGAATGGAAGACACCAAGGAAAGGTTCATTGACAGGACTAATTTTGAACTCACAATGTAATGTCAGGGTCTGCCCATATCATTCTGAAGGGAGTCCTTTTCCATTTTTTAATTATATCTTAATTGTTATTTTGAATATACATAAATAATACATATATGTATCAATACAATTTTAAATATATGTCTTTTCTTTCTGTTTGTTCTGTCTTATTCTAACATGTTAATTATTATTTTACCTCATTATATTTTATTTTATTTTTATCCTTTAGAAGCCTGTTGTGTTTTTTAATGAGAGACAAAAGGGTCATGGAATCTATGGGAATGAAGGTAGAAAGGAACTGGGAGGAGTAGAAGATAAGGAAACCATGATTAGAACATATTATGCAAGAAAAATATTTTTAATTAAAAAGAGAGAAATTACATGGTTTTCTGTATTGTTTCAAGAATTCATTCCTTGATTTGGTTAGGTAAACTATAATATGAGAGGTGGAAGCAAGGACTGAGTCAGGATTCAGACTTCATGATCTCCCTCTGCCATTGGCTCTGTAACTTTAATTAAAGAGCACCCTGTAGTCATGGTAAGCAGTTGTCAGCTGAACAAATCTAGCTTCTATGAGATGTGAATGGACATTTAGTAATGGTCCAGGCAAAAACCCTTAGATCAGGATAAGGAGGTTATATAGTTGATTTCTCATTTGTTCTTCATTGGATTAGTTAATTTTGATGGTACTGGAACACTAATTTCTGCCAGTAAGTAATTGGTAAAAACACTGCTGTCTACTATAGTCTGGGCTAAGAGTGTGGCAAATGGGGAAGAAATATGATTCTTGGCTCCACCACTGAACAAAGGCCAGCTACAGCCAAATTACTGAAAGCCATGCCGTTATTTTCTTAGGAAAAGTCTCATAACACAAGTGACCTCTAAAGATCTTTAAAATCTTTGCATAAAGCAAAATACATGAACATGCTGTAAAGGGGTCCATGTCTTACAGTACTTGCAAAATAATCAGAATGACCTTTTGCATAGATCTAACCCTTACTCAACAAATCTGTAGTTGTTAAAACTGGGCTTCTCAGTATAGTGCACATATGCAGTGAACACTGTAGTTCTTCTGAGGTGGAGAGCAAGATTCCCATACCTTACACTTCCAATTTCTCTTTATCTTCTCCCCATTTTCTCACTTATTTTTCTATGTGACCCAAAGTAAAAACTATAGAAGTATTAAGAAAAATTCAGTTCACAGTGTCAAACTTCTTCAAACTTAGAGCAGTTCCAGGATACTTTTGCAAGGAACACCCTCATCCACTCAGTCAACATACAGGTTTGGACATAAACTTTTCAGGGCTTTAATGGCAGAAGGTCCCTCCTTCTGGGTAAGAAACAACTCATCTTCTTCTTTGGATAACTGAAGAGCTCCTCCACCGAACTTTGCTCTCTTACACTTCCAATTGTCAGTTCCCAGGCACATTTTCAGATCCAGCAATGTATACATATATGATAACACATAGGGCTGCCTAAGTTCTTAAAGGTTCTTCTCAAAGAAGAAAGTATGAAAGATATCTGTGCGATTCGAAGTTGAATTGCAATCATTCTTTCTCATATAGCACATTGGGGCCGGTCTCCTTGGCTCTTTGTAGTTATAACAAGGAATCACTACCTTAACTCTACACATGCACCATGTCCATGAGTAGAAGTGTCTCCATATCAAATTAGAAGTAAGCATCTCATTCAGTGTCCAGTCCTGTGACCTTGAGCCCACTCAGCATCTCTTTAAGCATCATACACCTCAGCTATGTCATGGGTGAAGCCATATATGTTTTTCTTTCTCATTCAGCACAGGCTTGTAAATTTAGAACCTCAGCTTTCAAGAGCTGTAGCCTCTATTTCATTGCATATAATTTTCAGTTACTGTAGACACCTACCTGTCCCAGACCCACACCCCAGACAAAGATCTTGAGAATGGAAACCAGCATGGCCCAAATCACCTTCCTCAGGGACTGAGTGATATGAGGTTCTTTTATGTTAGCATTATTATCTCCTGGGCTGAATTTGAGCCCTTCAGTAACTTTTTATCTGTAGATTTTTGTTTTATTTCTGTCACCAACAATACTTTCAATCATCTAAGGTGAAGAATATTTAAAAATTGACAACATTTTTATTTTATTTTTTCTAAACATTGCCACAGTTTCTACTTTGTATCTTTTCTGGATCTGGCCTTTGGCAGATTCTGATCTCACTGGAGCCATGAAACAGGAAGTCTTTCTGAACACTTCTGAGAATCTTTACATCAGTTATAAACCCATGATGACCTTGAGGCAAGTACAACTGTTACTTACTGTTATGGCTGTACACAAAATGAGAATACGAGGGCTGTGAATGGATAAAGACTTTCCTTAAAATAATCTGTGACACCTAAAAGTGACTCATCATTTTGAAATTTTCTCTGGTTCTGAAAAGAAAAGGAGATGCGGTGAATTAAACGTTAGTAAAAGAAGAGACATTAAAGCCATCTAAATAATTCGAATGTCATTTATACATCAACTATTCATTTTTAAGAGAAGAGAGATTGAGGACATAAAGAGAACACAATCCATAGAATAAACTAAACAGGGCTCACAGAAACTGAAGTAATAATCATGGACCCCGTGTAAGTCTGAGCCCAGACTTCTACACATTCATTATGATTTTATGACTTGGTGTCCTTGTCATACCCCTAACTGCAGGAGTCTGGGGTATCTTTGACTCTTTTATCTGAGCTTGAATATTTTCCTCCTACTGGATAAACATTGTCCAGCCTTGATCTGAGGTTTGTGCAAAGTCTTATTGTAATTTATTATGTCACGTTCAGTTGATATACCTGAGGAGCCTGCTGTGTTTGTTTTTGTTTCATTTCATTTTGTTTTGTGTTGAATGGAAAATGAGGAAGAGTAGATCTAAGGGATAGGGAAGATGGAGGTAGGCTGGAGCAGAAGGGATATAGAAGAATCTGTGGTCATAATGTAATCTATGTAAAGAATAAAATAAAATAAAATAAAATAAAATAAAAGCAGGTAAGTCTTCCATTGGTAAGTTTGAGACACCAAGCCAGCCACAAAACCTTTGACCTACAATTTGTTCTGCAAGTATGATGTGTTGGGGTGGCCAAACAATGACTTGTCCAGCTTGAGACACATGCATGAGAAGGAGATCAGGCTTGATACTATCTGGAAGACCAAGAACCAGAGGCTGGATAGCCCAGAAAACTAGGATCAACAAAATGGGACTGGAAAAAAAAAAGGGCAAAAAATTCTTTTTTTTTTTTTGATTATTTTTATTTATATTTCAAATGTTATTCCATTTCCTGGTTTCCTGTCCATAAGCCCCCTATCCCATCCCCCTTTCTTCTATAAGGGTGTCCACCTCTCCACCCCTCCCCCCAATATTCTCCTACACTGGAGGGTCTAGTCTTGGCAGGATCAAGGGCTTCTCCTTTTCTTGGTGCCTAACAAGGTTATCCTCTGCTACATATGCAGCTGGAGACATGGGTCAGTCCATGTATAGCCCTGGGAGCTCTATTTTGCTGGCACTGTTGTTCTTATGGGGTTGCAAGTCCCTTCCGCTCCTTCAATTCTTTCTCTAACTCCTCCTTTGGGGACCCCGTTCTCAGTTGAATTATTCTTCAATGATATTCTGGATACTCACACACTGAAGCCCAGCATAATTGACATCAGAGAGGCTTTATCCAGAAACTGATGGAAACAGATGCAGAGATCCACAGCAAACATTAGGCAGTGCTTAGGTAATTCTTAAGAAGAGGGGAAAGAAGAATTGTTGATGCCAGAGAGGTCAAGGATACCACAAGTAAACCCACAGAATCAACTAACCTGGACTCATATGAGCTCACAGGGAAAGGACTCTGTCAATCAATGAGTCTGATCTAGGTTTTCTGCAAACATAATGTTGTTATGTAGCATGGTGTTCTTTGGGAACTTCTAGGAGTGGGAGTAGGGGCTGTCTCTGACCATTTTCCCTGCTTTTAGGACTCACTTTTTCCTACTGTATTGCCTTATGCTGTCTTGATATAAGGAGATGTACCCAGTTATATTGCAATTTGATATGCTATGCTTGGTTGATATTCCTGGGATGCCTACCCTTTTCTGAAGGGAAATTAAAGAGGAGTGGATCAGGAGGAGAAGGGAGGGCCTGGAGCGAGAGGAGTCAGGTAGTACTGTCATTTAGATATAATGTATGAGACAATAAATTTTAAAAATGGAATAAAATTGAATACAATTACATTGGTACATTTTACCTTGTTATGTTTTCATATATATAGTGTGTATTTAGGGATAGTTTTTGAAAATGTATAATCCATATAGATCTGCATTTGAGCCTCTGAGTAGTATATTGTCTTTTCTCATGAATTAGGAGTTACTTGTAAATATTGTCAACCTGGCTATATAGTAATAAAATGATTAGTGTTTTAACTTAACTAATCTTATATTACATTCTTAATTTCCTGACTTGGTAATAATTATGAGGCTGTTGAATTTTGTGTGTGGTTGAGGTCGTAATATAAATCTCTGGCTTTTTTTCAGAGCAGAGGTCACAGCAAAATTGAAACATATCTTTGTGGAAGTTTTATCCCCTTGCCACATATGTAAATAGAATTTAAGAAAAACATATTTATGGTGACATATCCTTGTAATTATAATACTCAGGAGTCTGAGGCAGGTGAGAACTCAAGGGCAAGCATAGAGGAAGGGGAAAGGAAGGGAAAAAAGAAGAGTAGGGAGCGAGGAAAAGAGGGAAGAAAGTAGTGTATGAAGGAGGGAGGAAGGAAGGAAGGGAAGAAGGAAGGAAGGAAGGAAGGAAAGATGGAAGGAAGAAAGGAGGCAGGCAGGCTAGGGAGAGGGGAAGGAACTAACAACTTGTCACTAGTTGTTTATTTTATTTTTCAGATTGTTTTTCTTCACTTCTTAAACCATCAAAGAAGATGCCAATTCCTTTGTAATTTATTCAGTTCTTTTATGAAAAAAAGGTACTTATTTCATTGCATCATACTAAGGCTCACGAATCTCTTTAATATTGCTCTGTGTTCCTCCAAAGATCTGGCATTAGTTGCAGAGGATTATGTTTAAAGTCCAACTCGGAACAGTAGTTAAGCACTGAATAGAGCTAGACTTAGTTATCTAAAGGAGATCGGAACAGGTAGGTGTTGTTGACAAAAAAAACAAAGTTTTCATACTGAAGGAAAACAGAGCTGATTTATTTGGGAGCCATTTTACATAACTACAATCCAGGAAAAATGATTTAGATCACCTAAATTCCAACATGAAGGTAGAATCCTGAAGTTTTTACAGTCTTATGGAGCACAGAAAGTAAAAAGTGCACTGGTGCATACATCAGAGAGACAGGGTTGGCAATATGGGAAAGTCTTTCCATAGGGCCAAGGTGATATTCGATGACACTCTTAACTTGTGGATTGGTCTTGTAATGCCCCAAAATAATCTCTAACCTACACCTGTCCAAGGGTCAGGTAACTCCCCAGAATGCTCAGAGTTGATGTTCTTGAAAAATAACCAGACTCATGGGAAAGTAAGGTGGCCTATGTGTTTGTACTTAGCCTGTGCACCAGCCACAGCCCAATCTCTCCCAGTACTGATATTCTAATCAAGTCACTCAGTCTCGGTAGACAGATTCCATTCAGGAATTTTTGCTCACCATGTTTTGAATTAGATCATAGGTGTGAATCACAACCAGGAAAAGCTTGGTTCATAGGAGCAGAAAAAACACGCTCAGGCAAAAAAGATGGGAACAAAAATTGAGAGAAGTCTGCTCCAGCCCCCAAAACAAGTAAAGTTGATCATTAGATAAAAATGATTCCTTCTTTTGAGGGGGTTGAAGGTATGGAAGGTATATGATTATTTCAGAGTAATAAGAATGAAGGACTGGTGAAGCATTGTTATATGCAAACCAATAAATGCTCTCTTTGAGTGAAAGGCAGAATTTGCCTCAACAGAAGTCTTTGCTTACCTATACTATGGTAGAACTATCAGTTTGACACTCAGGCCCATATGAGGCAAATGGTTGAAGCTAGGACCAATCAGGAATATGGATGTTTGACATTGTGGTGATTCTCAGGTTGTATTTATAACAAAATCTGGGAAGCTTGAAGTGATGTGTTTTATCATTCTGAACATTTTGCTATAGGAATGACTTTTACAGATTTATATTTGCTCACTTGTCTAATTTCTCTATAATAAATAATTCTTTTCATAACATTATCTTTTAAAGGCAGCATTGTTCTTGAATATTTACAAGAGAAGCTTACTATTTATTGGTTGTCCACTTAAAAAATAAATCCTCAAATCTTCCCTTTGGGATTTACTTAGACATTTGTCTTTCATATCCCAAGGCGCTTTCTTTCCCACCTGCTCAAGAAATGTACGCCTAGCATTACAGCTGATTTGAAGTTTAAGCAGACAAGCATTCAAGTGTGACAGCAACTCCACTGTTACTCCCCAGGCTGGTAAATCTGTCATTTTCCAAAACAGCCTCAGACCAAACTTTATTTAATTGGTTAAACACAGAAAAGACACTATCCAGGTAAGCTGTACGATTCTCTCTCTCTCTCTCTCTCTCCTTGCCCATCTGAAACTCTTTACTAGTTGTTAGCATTGAAGTCAGAGATAAATGACCAGACAGGGTCACTCAATGACAATCAGAAATCCCAGGGGGATATCACAATGTTGAGAAATCTCAAGCAGCAAAATCATAATCGAGGTGGGATATTAAATAAAGGATCGTATACGTTTCCCTAAACGTAATTTTCTGACTAAGTTGTCCATTAACCTATTATTAGTACATAAATGTAGATTGGTAGGCCATACTTCTTGGGCTTGCTCCTCATGGCTCTTTGATGCTGTACTAGAACATAGAAGAGAATTTTTATATTTAGATTATGTGTGTCTTGGAACTTGGCATACATGGCTTTTTTATGGAGGTGAGATATCGACTTGGTGTTATCAGTTACTGTCTCCTTTCACAGGTTTTGAGGATCAAACTTTGATTGTCAGGGGAGTATACTCAATGCTTTGACCTGCAGCCTCATACCTAGGTCCCACAAGAGAACACTAGTTTCTATAGCTCTGAGGTCATGTCGCCTGTGGTCATGACGTGAATGGCATAGAGAGTAGTTATTCTCATTCTAAGACAGATTGCAGACAGGTGGGAGAGACAGAGATGGTGGGGATGCAGTGTTGGGGGAAAAATCATCAAAGGAATGCTGTTCCCAACAGCCTTTCTTCAACTAGGATCTACCTGACCGTTTCCATCAACACAAAATAGTGATGTTCATTGTCAGTCCATTGGTGTTAGAACCTGCACGAAGCAGGGATTACTAGACAATTGGCTTCAGCAGCAGGAGATGGAGACTTGAACCCATGAGGATATTTCACTCTCAAACTTTAGTATCTTACTGTCCCAGTCCTACAATTTGTATATGAATATAGCGATTGAGAGCTGCCCTTTGCTGGCCAGTGATGGTGCATACCTTTACCCCAAGCACCTTGGAGGCAGAGGAAGTCAAATGTCTGCATTTAAGCCCAGCCTGGTCTACACAGTGAATTCCAGAACAAACAGGGATGTGCAGAGAATTCCTGTTTTGAAAAAAAAATACAAAAAGAAGAGGAGGAGAAGGAGGAGGAGGAGAAGGAGGAGGAGGAGAAGGAGGAGGAGGAGGAGGAGGAAAGGAGGAGCTACCCCAAAATATCAACTATTACTTCTAAAATTATGTAACAACAAAATAATAATCTTTATTATATATTATTCAGTCACCCTTTACCACAATGATTCAGAGAAACAATTTGTTTAAAGTCACCCTTGTGACTTATCACAGCCAAAATTTTGGCCTTGCGTTGCTTATCAACTGATAAGTTTTAAGGCCCTTGAGGAATGTTTAGGATGTTGCAATAAAACATCTGTATGATCAGTGGGATAGACTGTAGAACAATAGTAGCGCTTTGAGTTAAGGATGATTAATTAGATGATTAAGACTGCACTTACATAGTTTCTTACAATAAATATGAAAGGTATAGAAGACAAGGGGAAAGGTGTCTAGTTTACAGCTAATCAATACAAAAGAAAACCAAACAACTCAAATCTCTGTGTTTTGTTCATGAAGATCTATCTGCTCTTAGACTAGTCACTTTCTTTTGTCAATGGATGACAATATTCACTCAAAGCTAAAGAATGTTCTCATTTCCTTGTTGTTGTTGTTGTTGTTGTTGTTGTTGTTGTTATTGTTGTTGTTGCTGCTGCTGCTGCTTCAGTTGCTGTTGCTGTTGCCATAGGGTCTTATTATATAGCCCTAGCTGTCTGTCCTAGAAGTAACTCTATAGATCAGGCTGTCCCCACACTCAGAGAGATCCACCTGCCTCTGCCTCCCATTGCTGAGATTAGACTTATCTATCACCACACACAGCAAATTTCTTGTAAGAGTTTTTTCTCTGAGAATGTTTCTACCACAAGGACAAATGTTGGCTGACTTTTCTAAAATTTGTCTTAGATTTAGGAAACATACATCATTCAACTATTTTACAGACACAAAACTTCCAAACATGAGCGAGCACAGGCCAGAACATTATAAACACTTATGTGACCATGGCTATACACCTAAATAAAACCAACTGGTACTATTGGGATCTGTAGAATTTATCAGCAACCCTCAGACTCACGAAGGATGTTTGATATTGACATTTTATGGTTGTTAGTTACAGAGTATAGATTTGCCAAATGATTACCGGCACATGAGACTGTGGAAAATGCTCATTAAATGTTAACTACATACACGGATACTTCATTGACTCTAACATGTTTTATTAATAGTGACTTGTGTCATTTTCTTGAAACTACTGTAGACAGTTTCCATGTGGTAACACTATAACTATAGCTGCATTCCACTTTCTGTAAGGAACATTTTTAATTCAGAGATAATAAGTTGGAGAATTCATACTCGTGGTCAGTTTGTGGGGGTTTCAAGCTGTGCAGTGCTAGAATTCGAAGCTTGAGAAAAGAAGAGTGCTCTACCTGTCAAACAGCCCCTCCACTGAAGCAGGCCATTATTGCTTGTTTGTTTCTTTGTCTATTTTCTTAAGTAACCAGAAAGGTAGACTTTTCACAAGGCCTTCGCAATTGTCTAAATATCACAAGGGCAAATGCATCTGAGACAGGGCCCTTGTTTTTCCACATTTGCACTTTGAGGAGATAAAATGTCATCCCTTGGGCCTCTTTTTATTGAATTAGGATTGTGTTTAATTACGCTGCACACAAGTGGTATGGGATATCAAGAGAGGGTTTAAACACAGCAATTATAGAGATGGTCAGAGAGAGTTTAAATACAGCAATTAAAAGTATTCACTGTATGTTTTGCATTTTATGTTTCACTGGGGTTGATGTACCATTCAGGGACAAATTAATATGTTATGACATTGTCACAGTCTTTCATGGTCCCAAGAGATAAAGGCAGTTAATATTTGGCATGTATACTTCTAATAGGAGTTTATAGACATCACAAGAAAATGAACTGTGGCTTTACAGCTCCTAAGTAATTTGTGGCTTTATAATATCATGTTTGAGTACTATATTTTGCTCAAAATAATCTTCAGCTACAAAAGAAAAGTATTCAACTTCATATTGATTTTTAATGAAAATATAGATAAATAAGAGAAGTTTCTCCAAGATCAATTTATGGACTACAATGGTGTTTACAGGGATCAAAGTCTAGTTTTGGGTGTGTAAAGTGTACTGTCCATTGTGAACAACCTGAAGGACAAGTTTCACAGCTAAGAGGAATAATTGGTGGGGCACTCAGGGATGAGATAACAATGTCTTGTGTTTCTGAGTAGAGTCCAGATACTTCCTGCAGCTGAGTCTAAGAAAGTACTTTTGCCTTATCATCAGGTTTGAAACCTAAGGTATAAATTATCTACTTTGTAGGAAATCCAGTGTTGATTTCCTGATCAGAAGTTAGATTTACTGACCAGATTGAACTCGGAAGAACACAGTTTTGATGGGACAAATTCTTTGGCCCAAGTAAGTTCTGTTCGAACCATGTTCTATATGAACTGCACAAAACTCTCAGGCTCCCAACTACAATTTTGTCCTTTCATGGTGGATAATAATTGATACTGTTTTATAAGAATGGTAAAGATTCAATACAAGCTACATGGAGATATTAGTTTCTATTCACCCACATTTCCTTTATTTTCTTGCTATATTATCAATTAACATTCTCGAACTTCTTCCCAGTACCTGGCTATCACTGGCGCATCTACCTGAGTGACAGAAATTGGTCACTCTCCAATGTCACAAGTTCTAGTTCCTCACACCTGACTGAACCTTTTGTCCTTTGCTAAACTTTTGTAAAGTGACTAGAATGGGCAGAAAAGAATGAAACATCCATTGGGTGTAAATACAGGCTACATCTACTTCCTTCCCTTGGAATTCTTCTTCTCTATAGCTCCTGGGATAATAACAGATCATATGTAAGGGAGAACTGCTAACATTCAGAAGAAATGTCCAGTATTCCCATGTGACAATAATGCTCAATACTTAACATATATCTTCTCTATGGCAAGAGAATTAAACAAAGACACTGTGATTCATGTCCTCTGGAGCACAAGCCAAGCATGGCCATTGTCACCCCTGGACTTCAGTCTCAAGGACACGTGAAGCCATTCCGTAATCTCATCTACCACCCCCTTCTGCTGCCCTCTCCCAACACATTGTCTTTCTGCAGTTTAAGGTGAGGAAAAACATTTGTGTTTGATTTACTAACTTTATGCTTCACCCTCGGTGAAGAGAATGCAGCATTTGTTTCTGAACAATTGTAATAACACAGGTGTAAATGTGGTCCTTAGCTACACACCCAAGAAACTGAGATGGTTTGCAAGACTCTACTCATAATGTTCATAAAAAAGTAATATATATAATTAAGCAAATACACCCTATCGCTCAAACAGCTATCAGTTTTGAAAAACTGTTGCTTCATGGTTTTATAAAAAATATCATTTTATCCATTTTAATTCTTTACTAATATGTAATTATAGAAGAATAATGCTAGTAAATATATATATGTGTATATGTGTATGTGTGTATGTGTGTATGTGAATATATGTATATATGTATGTATATATATATATGCATATATGTATATATGAGGCTTTATAAAATCCATCATTTATCCACAGGAATAGGATATCAGGAAGCACAAATAAAATACTACCTAACTGAATTTATGTTTCATACTCATCTTAACTTGATAGTTCCTCTTATTTTGTATCATTTAATCAAGATTAAAAATATCCCTCCAAAACGCCAAAAACAAAACAAAACAAAACACAAATCCTCCATTTGACAAAATCGAGTATTTATCAGAATGTCTCCTGAAATACGCTGCCATTGCCTTACTGATACAGATTAAGATGCTTACAGCTCACCATCTAAGCACAGGGACACCAGTGCAGGAGTTAGAGAAAGGACTGAAGGAGTTGAAGGGGTTTGCAATCCCATTGGAAGAACAACAATATCAACCAACCAGACCCCCCAGAACTCCCAGGGACTAAACCACCAACCAAAAAAGTACACATGGAGGGACCCATGGCTCCAGCCACATATGTAGCAGAGGATGGCATTGTTTGGCATCAATAGTAGGAGAAACCTTTGGTCCTGTGAAGGCTCTTTGCTCCATTGTAGGAGAATGCCAGGGTGTTGAGATGGGAGTGGGTGGATGGGAAGGGGAGCATCCATAAAGAACCAGGGAGAGGGGGGATGGGAGACGGGAAACTGAGAAAGGAGATAACATTGAAGTGTAAAAAAAGTAAACTATACAATAAGAAAATATTTTTCTTTCTATGTTTTTTTGTTTTTGTTTTTGTTTTTGTTTTTGTTTTTTTTTTAAGAAAGTCCAATGTAGCTTCCTTGGCCCTCTCCAAGGGGAAGCAGCAGAGAGCTGGAATTTGCCTTACCATGGTTCCCCTTGGAAAAATTCCTCTAAACTGGAGACAAAGAAGCTAAGTAAACTGTGATGGGGAGATGTTGAGTATTATTAGGTAGAAATAGACTCTGTTTTCCTTTCTGGCAGTAAATTTAGAAGCAAATTTTCTGAATGTATATATCTGTCTTACCTTATACAGGCTTTGAAAAACTCTATTTACAATGTATATTTCATCAGCTGTAACAGGGTAACTTTTTCTTAGTAGTAATTCTGTTTTTGAAAGTAGTAACAAAAAACAGCTTCAAATTAGTTTTGATTAAGAATAGAATTGTCCTACAATGATTCTTTTTTTGTTTAAGGAAAGTGATAATTATTCAAAAGAACTGTGCTCTCCTTGGAAAAAAGAAATGGGCCGTCTCACCAAGGAGCTCCTGTCTTTAGTGGGTGTGGATGATAAAATCTACTGTGGATCATATCACTCCGTCCATCACGTTTCAGCAAGTAGTATCTTCGGATGTGGTATTAGCATGTGATTTTCCTTTGTAATTCTTTATGCTATTTCAACAATGATTTTTATTGTTTGCCAACAAATTAAATAAACAAAATTTGTTGATTGGATGCTTAAGAATCCCTGTATTTTCTTTAAAGACTGTTTCTTTAACTTCTTTTTTCATGTTTATTGATTGATTCTATATCTTCATTGCACCCCTCTCCCTCCTCTGCTCCCAGTCCCACCCTCACAAATCCCTCTCCTCATCACTCCCTTCACTTCTCCTCAGAGTTAGGGAAGCCTTCTTGGGTCCCAGTAGGCCCTGGGATATCAGGTCACAGCAGGATTAAGCACATCTTCTCCTACTGAGGCCCTAAAAGGTGGTCCTGTTAGGGGAAGGCAGTTTCGATGGCAGCAAACAGACTCAGAGACGGCCTCCACTCTCTTGTTTCTTGGTTCTTTCCGGAGCTGGGGACCGAACCCAGGACCTTGCGCTTCCTAGGCAAGCGCTCTGCCACTGAGCTAAATCCCCAACCCCGCTTCCACTCTCTTGTTAGGGAGCCCACGTAAGACCAAGCTGCACATTTGATGTAAATATGTTCATCCCTTGTACACTCTTTGTATTGGGGTTCAGTCTCTGCGGAGTGTCCTTGAGCACCCTGGCTTGCTCAATCCTATCTCCTCCTCTTCCGCAAGGCATCCCAAGCTGTGCCCAACTTTAGGCAGTGGGTCTCTCCATCTGTTTCCATTTGCTACGGGATGAAGCTCTTCAAGAGACAGTTATGTAGTTATGTTAGGTTCCTTTAGGTAACAGCTTTGGAGTAGCCCCATTGCAGTTGTTCATATAAAAACCAAGCTTCATGTCTGTTACATATGTTCAGGGAGACCTAGATCCAGCCCTTTTATGTTCTTCGGTTGGTGGTTCAGACTCTGAGAGCCCCAAGTGCTCAGGTTAGCTGACTCTATTGGTCTTCTTTCGGGGTTCCTATCCCTTTCAGGGTCCACAATTCTTCCTCCAATTCTTCCAAATGAGTCCCCAAACTCTACTGTTTCGTTAACCACTGTTTGGGTGTTTGTTTCTGTCTGAGTCAGCTGCTGTGGGGGAACCTCTCAGAGGACAGCTTTCTTCTGTCTGCAAGCTTAACAGAGCATCATTAACAGTGTTAGGTGTGGTGCATGCGCATAGGAAAAGTCTCAAGTTGGGTTGGATATCGGTTGGCTATTCCCTCAGTCTCTGCTCTCTCCCCTGTGCCTGCATTTCTTGTAGAGAGGAAACATTTTGGATTGAAAGTTTTGTGGGTGGATTTGTCTCCCTATTGCTCCACTGGGGTTTCTACATGGCTACAGGAAGTGGACTCTTCATGTTCCATGTCCCCAGTGTGGTGAGTCTCACCCATTGATTCTTGAATGCTTCCCTTATACCAGGTACTGTCTCTTCCCGGATATGCCATTTAACTCCTCACCCATGTAAGTTGCAGATATCCCTTCATTTTCATGACTATCAAGCCTGTCCTTCTCCACACATGATCCCAAAACCCCCATTCCCTTTCCTATGCCTCCTCCCTCCTAGTTTCTCCCCTCCATCTGCCTTTTTTGTCTATTTTATTCCCACTCCTGAGTGATATTCAACCTTCCTCACTTAAGCTTTTCTTCTTGTTGAGCTTCTTTGGGTCTGTGGAGTGTAATATAATACCTGCATTTTATGGTTGATATCTACTTATAAGTGAGTACATACCCTCCACATTCATTTGGTACTAGGTTGCCTCACTCAGAATGCTATTGTCATGATCCATAGATGAATAGTGTTCTTTTTTTTAAATTAGACCTTTTTTATTTACATTTCAAATGTTACTCTCTTTCCCAGTTTCCTGTCCATACACCCCCTATCCCATCCCCACTCCCCTTCTTTTATAGGGTGTTTCCTCTCCCAACCACCCTCTTCACACCTCCCCACCCTGATATTCTCCTACACTAGGGGGTTCAGCCTTGGCAGAACCCAGGGATTTGCCTCCCATTGGTGTTCAACAAGGCCATCCACTACTACATATGCAGCTGGAGCCATGGGTCTGTCCATGTATACACTTTGGGTAGTGGATTAGTCCCTGGGAGCTCTGGTTAGTTGATATCGTTGTTCTTATGGGACTGCAAGCCCCTTCAGCTCCTTCAGTCCTTTCTCTAACTCCTCCAATGGAGACCCGATTTTCAGTTTAATGGGTTGCTGCTTCTCAAGAGACAGCTATATCGGGCTCCTATCAGCATGCACTTCTTAGCTTCATCAATATTGTCTAGTTCTGGTGGCTGTATATATATGAGATGGATCGTCAGATGGGACAGGCTTTGAATGGTCATTTCTTTTGTCTCTGCTATAAACTTTGTCTCTATATTTCATACTGTGAGTACTTCTGTTCCCCCTTTTAAGAAGAACTGAAGTATCACACTTTCTTTGTTCTTCTAATTGAGCTTCATGTGGTCTATGGTTTGTATCTTAGGTAATTCGAGCTTTTGGGCTAATATCCACTTATCAGTAAGTGCATACCATGTATGGTTTGTTTTGTGATTGGGTTACCTCATTGAGGATGATATTTTTAGTTCCATCCATTTGCCTATGAATTTCATGAAGTCATTGTTTTTGATAGCTGAGAAGTACCACATTTTCTTTATCCATTCCTGTGTTGAAGGGCATCTGGGTTCTTTCCAGTTTCTGGCTATTATAAATAAGGTTGCTATGAACAAAATGGGGCATATGTCCTTGTTGTATGTTGGAGCATCTTATGCCCAGGAGTGGTATAGCTGGGTCCTCAGGTAGTACAAAGTCCAATTTTCTGAGGAACCTCCAGACTGATTTCCAAAGCGGTTGTACCAGCATGCAATCCCACCAACAATGAAGAAGTGTTCCCCTTGCTCCACACCCTCACCAGCATGTGCTATCTGTTGAGTTGTTTGATCTTAGCTATTCTGATGAGTGAAAACGAAGCATCAGAGATATTTCGATTTGCATTTACCTAATGACTAAGGACTTTGAACAATTCTTTAAGTTTGTCTTGGCCATTTGAGAATTTCTGTTGACAATTCTAATTCTCCATTTAGTTCTGAACCCCATTTTTAAATTGAGTTACTTAGGTTGTTGGTGTTTCACTTGAGTTGTTTATAAATTTTGGATATTAGCCCTCTGTCCAATATAGAGTTGATGAATATACTTTCTCAATCAGCAGGTTGCCATCTTGTCCTTTTAATAGTGTCCTTTGCCTTATAGAAGCTTTTTGGTTTCATAAAATTCCATTTATCAGTTGTTGGGCTTAGAGCCTGAGCCATTGATGTTCTGTTCTGGAAATTGACTTTTTTTTCTTGTCAATTTTATTTCACCATCTAAGTTTTTAAAGATTTATTCATTTATTTATTGTATATATAGATATAGATATAGATGCAGATATATATGATATCTATATCTATATATCTATATCTATATATATGTATATATGATATCTGCAAATACATCTGCATGCCAGAAGGGAGCATTGGATTTCATCATAGATGGCTGTGAGCCACCATGTGCTTGATGGGAATTGAACTCAAGACCTCTGAAAGAGCAGCTGGTATTCTTAACCACGGAGCTATCTCCATAGCCCCTAATGACTGGTGATGAATTTTTCTTCTAATACCATCAGCCTTTTAGACAGTACCGCCCGCTGTCATCAGGCTAATCTACTACTCAACATCTGCCTTGTGTCTAGATGTCTTGACAATCATTAAGGTTTTCCAACAAAATGTAAAAATGAATGTATAGTGTTATTTTGTATATCTGGATATGGGTTATGCTTTTGTCTCCTACTGCTATGAAAATGACTAAGATAACTCCTATACAGGACAATATTTAAAAGTGCCTGGTTTACAGGTTCAGAGTCTTAGTCCATTATCATCAATGCAGGAGCATGGCAGATGCCAGGCAGGCATGGTGCAGTCGGATCTGAGAGTTCAACATCTTGTTCCAGAGGCAAACAGAAGACTGACTTCCGGGCAGCTAAGACAATGGTCTTTAAGCCCAGGTCCACAGTGACACACTTACTTCAAAAGACCACACCTCCAAATATTGCCACTCCCTAGGCCAAGTATATTCAAACCACCACAGGTTATAAAACCCAAATTAGGTTTTGTCTCCTTTTACTCTTCTGAAATAATAACAAAAATTGGCAGCTGTGGCTATTGTAGATACCCCTGAGACTCTTTTTATATGAATTGGCCAATGAACTTGCCTTAAGCAAGGTCAACTGATTCTCAACATGTTCTATAAAACAAATCTAAGACGTCTAAGACGCTTAATATCATGGAATTAAACAGCTTGTTGTTAATATTTTGTTTTATTCTTAAATCATATGTAATTTTATGTGTCTGTGTACAGATATATTTGGGCACAAGAGTGCAGATTCCTGGAGAATCGCTGTATCCTCTTGGAGCTGATGTTACAGATGATTTGTGAGCCATTTGACATGGGTCTTAGGAACAGAACTCTACTGTTCTGCAAAAGCTAATTGTGTTTTTACTCACTGAAACATCGCTCCAGCTCCTAAACTTGGGAATTTGAAGGCTAAATTGCAGATTCAAATAATTTGAGTTAAAGCAGTATTTACAAAGTTGTCATATTAAAAGAAATATAAAATAAAAATACCAAACATTAGTAAGAAGTTATAGTCATGTAGGTCTCTTTATTTTTTACCCTTGAAAATGGACGAGGAGTAATAGTACATACTTCATAATATACTCACATATGAAATTCAGAAGAATTATCTTAAGTGTGCTGTACATTGTTTTGTACAGCATTATGTTGTGGGAAATATTAAAATTAAATAGAAACCCTCACTAGCCAATATCATTGAGCCATATGGCATTAACGGGGTATATTCATCTCAGCAGTGGCTCGTTCTAAGGCACCACACCACGCTACCTCTAGCTATTCTCTGGTCCTAGTGGTGGCCAACCTCCTGACTTTCCACCTCTAAACTCTGCTCACATTCCCATCAACCATCCCCTGTGGTCACCATCACAGCCCTCACCAGTCTGACCGAATCAAAACTCCAGAAGCTTATAACTTATCAATCAGATTTATCTCAGTAATTTATCTCAGTAAATTTACACTCTACTGACATCCACACAGTAAACTCAGAGCCCATTGATAATGATATATAATTTGCCCACCTAGACAAGACAAACTGTTCTATAATAATCCATGCTGTATATGATATTCATAGCTACCTGTGGCTAATTACAGCCACATGGAAAAGGATCCTTGTCCTCCTCCACTTGCCTCTCTCTCCCTCCTGGCTTCTCTCCCCTTTCCAAAGCTCTATCCCTGCCTTACTTTTTACCGTCCAATCACAGGCCTTGTCTTATCTTGTTTCTGTGTCTTACTTTCTTTACTCATGTCCCCAATAGACTTTTTGATGTTACCTACAATTTTAGTCAGTTCATCAATTCTGTGACCAAAAGTATGACAACATGTTACTGAAGAAAATATTTATATGCACTTTTGGTTTCCACTAGGCTATAATGGGCAGGATATAGTCAATGGTAGAGATGATCTCAAGGCACTCTATATTATGCAGATATTTCTGTTTCATGACATTATTTATTCCTACTGTGTGATAGCAAACATATAGCCCACCATAAGTGTGTTAGAAATAATTACGTATGTTAATCCCAGCATCCACAGGGTGGTCTTGTGTTCAATACTGGCGCACGCCTCAACAATAAGCAGACTTAAAACGAACAACTCACAGGTTCATAACCCTGCTATGCCTCTTCTTATGGGAACTTGGATAAATTACTCTACTTTTTGTTACCATGGTTACCATAACTACAAAATGTGCTACATAGTAGTGCCTCCCTTCATAGCTGCTACTAAATTCAAGAAGCTGCTACTGAGTAAGTTCAGGGAGGCAGGGAATTTGTCATGTGCTTACTACACTGTTGTTCAAAGAGTTACCACCCACAAAATATTAGTCACTGCCCCTCTCAATGAGCAGATTAGAGATGGCTGACCTTGTCTTTATCTTTTCTTCCTCTCCTTTGCTGCAGCCTAACTATTTCTGGCTTGGCCTTTACTTTATCTTCATAAACTCTTTCCTGTGTCTTCACACCTACTTTCTCCAAGTAAGACCTCTGTTCCTTCTCTAGGACCTACAAGAATAGCATTATATTTTGTTTTTCTTCCTGTAATAGCCCTGGACTTCAATCTAGGATAAAGAAGATGAAAATTCTCAAATCATGTCTTTGATCATGTTGGTTTTCAATATAAAGGACTCCTGTGGTTTTCCATTGCTTTCAAATCTGATGTTAAACTGAGAGTCATGCTGTGACATGCTGTTCAAGTTCTTCTCTATGCAGAATCCATTTCTCTTAACATTTCTTCTGTGAATACACGCCTGAAACTTCAGGCTAAGGTAGATACTCCAATTGCCACATGATCAAATCACACTCCAAATGCTCCATTGGGACCATAATTTCTGACATTCTGCCCATCTCTCCATTCAGTTCCTACTTAGTTAAGTCTCAAAAGTTTGATACACGTACCACGGTAATCAGGACTGTCCTATACACCTTCCCCTTGCCAAAAGCAAAATGACATATCCTACTGGATTTTTTTTAACTCTTTCTATTCAACCAGGCCTACATTTTAAAGTATGTTATATCTGAGAGTAGTTATTTCATCCTCACATGTGTGAAGATTTGTAGCAGTCTTTCTTCTTTTCCCTCTGACTTCTAATTTTTATCACAGACTTTTGACTATGATGGTCTGAAAAAGAAGTTGAGTGTCTTGCTTTTAGCTTCATAGTGTGTAAAACAAGCCAGCATTATGGTTTTGCATCATTAGCTGCAAAAATCCCAAAAGGGCTGGATTCATGCTTCATGAAATGTAAAATTTAAATGAAAAGTTAACAATTCAAACATATAAGACCTTAAATCACACCCTTAGAGCTGAAAATAAATGGATGCAGCTTAACTCGGAGCTATGGACTAGGCAAAGATTGGGCATTACAGACTTAGAGCCTCTGCATTGCATGACAAAGGATTGTGCTTTGGCAGAATGGAATAGTTCTACTGAGGCACTGTGATGGATTAAGTGAGGCAAGGCTACTCCAGTAGAAAAGAATACATGGAAAGGTACAGGAATGTGTACTTCCCTATTCCCCTGAAGGTAATGTTGGCTCTGTCATGGATAAGTTTAAGAGTATTAGTGTCCCAAATTGATAGACTTCTATGTTCCAATTTAGAGTATTAATTTAATCAACCCTTTCTGAGTACATCGTAGAGGTAAAAGGATGGATACACTTATTTCATTTTGTCAACAGTGATCTTAGGCATGTGACTATTCTACACCTGTGCAGGACTCTGACTATTCAAAGATCTCTGGCATAGCTGTAAGCATGGAGCAGTGATCTAGGCATAAAGTCCACCTTTCCTTAATGCCATAATGTTGAAAAAGAAAAGCTCTTCCTCTGAGCTTCTTCACGTTCATTGGGCAATGAAACGGTGTTAATCATGTCTGTTAGGTAACAAGAAGATCAATGCAAGATGGATGCTATTACCGAGTTCATTCTTCACACTCCAAGATCTAGTTCATCTGTCTATAGAATGGGTAAGCTAATGATCATTTGCTGTAGAAGTTAAGTGAATTCAGTAGACCATCATCCAAAATACAGGGCATAGCATAGATGCATAATAAATGATGGAGAGATACTGTTATAAGGCAATATGTGTCTAGAGATAACCAGAAACACCAATCTCCATTCTATTGAATTAATGTGTAATTTTGCAGTTAATGCCTATCTTCCATGTTGCAATGAAATTCCAAAGGTTCAGAATTATATCTGCTTTATGAACCATTATTGCCTAGTACTAAACACAATTCTTGTCACATAGTGTGAAGTGAAACATAAAACGAGGATGGGCTGGGGAAAAATATTTCTGTGGTAATTTTGAGACATAAAGGTATACTTTTTATGGACTAACAAATTGTTCAAAGTATTTCCATAGTTGTTCAATGAAGCCGTTTGCATTAAATATGCAAAGTATTAATAATTTTGCTAGAAATTCTTACTCTCTAGTCATTCTGTTTTATTTCTACCTCACTTTTATAAATCCATGTTTTTGTCCTGCCCACACATTTCATAGACAACCTGTATTGTCTCTCAATTCCTCTGATGCTCTCGATGTTAAGGTATATTTTATCTCTTGACAATCAGTAAAATTACTGGAAAATGACTCCAGGATGAGGAGATTTTTCTGAGGGTAAATTTCACACAGGAAAGAAAGATGGAAACAAAGTAAAGCAAGAGAAGTCAAATGTTAGTCACAGGCAATTTACTAATTAGCTTCATTTAGGTTTGCTATCAACTTGCAGACATGGAAGTAACTAAAAAACTAATTGCAACACTAACATCCAATACTAGGTGATGCTAGTAAGCACAGGACAAAGATGATAGGGAATAAGAGAAAAATATGGCACACTATATCCAAGAATTCTGTGTTTTAATTATTAAAGGGAAAAAATCAATCAAACTTGGGGAAGTCCCTAGAGCATCATAATTTTAATCAAGACAAGGTAGACCAGGACACTGAAAGGACTCTAGGGATGACTAAGGGAATCTCAGAGGTGTTTTCTTGGATTAAACAGGATGTGGACTGAGCTTAAAACACTAATTAGCTCTTCTGTTAAGGTGATTTAGACACAAGTCAAGTGACTCCCATAGGAAAGTTAAAAGTCAGTAATTTATTGTCTTCAGTCAGTTATCTATACAGCAAAGGGTTATAGAGATGGTCAAAATTAAAGTCCTAAAGTTCTTTATGTTAGTGAAGGCTAAAAAAAAAATTGTACACAAAACTTTGTCTCAAAGGATAAGAATACCTTCAGAAAGATAACATTGCAATAGAGTTTTCCAAAGAAAAGTTTTCTGAGACAAAATAGAAACTCTTCCACATAGCCTTTTGTTAACAACACAAAAAATATCAATCGTCTCAAATATAACAAATATTGTCATTTATTACAAGGTTTGAGACATTTTTACTAATTGTAAATATTATATTGTATTTATTTATCTATTTGTGTGTGTGTTTGTGTGTGCATGTGTGGTTGTGTGACAAACTAACCCATATGTATAAAGCACTTTCATTCCAACATTGGCATAGGCATTTGTGGTGATGGAATATGGCAAAACCTTAAAGCTTAATCAATAATTAAGGTAGTGTGAGTCTGAATGGGATGCCTTCATTTAGAAAACCAGGGAGAGTCTTTCTAGAAGTGCCACTTGAGTTGTCATGTTGGATTGAACACTCTGGTGTAGAATTATGATTCTGACATTACCAGACACCAGACATCAACATCCTCATTCATTCATTTGCGAACAGTGATGGTAACTCACATTGAACAGTTGGATTGCATCTGGTGATTATCTTTGGATGGAAAGGATCTAAGACCATGCTATTCCCTCTGATGAGTAGGTGAAGTTCAAATACTTTGACTCATCAAGTGAAGATAAAATGGTCTGAGTATCTCCTGTGTAGAAACACAGTCCTGGACAGTTTCACTATGCCAAATTCCTACTCAAAAATAGCTCAAGTTCTTCTTTTAATGCAAGCAATTAATCACATGACCATTTCGGACCATTCCTGCTTCTTTTTTCTCAACAGGAGTGTACTCTGAGAGCATTCATATTATATTTCTTGCTCACTAAGTTTCTGTAGGTCAGTTTTCCCGAATCTGCTTTATATGCCTTTGGTAGGGGATTGTCAAGGACTGGTCATAGACCAGACCTTACCTAAGCTGCAATGAACAACCTATAAAATCAGCAATAGAAATCATTATATTTCCATCTTTCAAAATACAATGTTTCTGTTATTGTTATGGGTCCTGTTTCACAGAAACATTGTATTTTGAAAGATGGAAACTCTCATCTTTGTAACTGAATGCACTGGTAACACACGAGCTTTCTTATTTCTTTCTAGTTTAATTCACTGTTATTTTTCTGATATTAAGTCATCTTAATGGAGTTTAGTGTGTTTAATTACCTACCACACAGTCTGTCTCTTTCCTTCAGGAAGCATGATAAAGATAAAGATTCCCCAGGTAGCTCCCTGCACTTCCTCAATGGCTGGGTTAAATGAGTGTTTCTACTTCTTGAACTACGGTTGCATGGACAGTGAGAAGTAGAGAACTTGGAAATACTGTTAAGCTGAAGAATATACATAAATCTAAGCCCTGGGTTATGAGAATCTGAGCTTGGTCCTGATCCTCTGTAACCTCATAATCTTTATGAATTTGGAACATTGTGTTAAGATAATAAAAATGCAGTTACAAGTGGTCAACAATTCCTCCTAGATTTTGTTTTAGGTGGTAAATGTGAATATACACATTGAATGATCAAACATGGACTATCTATATGGGATTTAATTCCATTGCATCAAAATGTTGAGTTTAATATTCAATGTTTTGCAAAATCATGCATATATTTTTAAATGTTGAAAGAAACAGGATAATATGTTTTCCTTTTCTATCCCCATGAAAGGCATCTTATGTTAAAGCTTTGACTCATATACACAGATTTGAAAACAGTATTTAAAACATTTATTATTAACCTAACAATATAAGAAACAGTTGGAAACAATACAGGAAACATTTTACCTGTCATTACTCATACTTACACAATTCCCCCTTCCTGATTATTCACATTCATGCACAGCTTATGTTCACCACCATATTTTTCTTACTTAACACTGCCATATAACATGCTATTATTTGTATTATACTAGTTTTATCTCAATTACTTTAAATAATATTTTTTCTAACTGTCTGGATATTTTAATTATGTAGAGAGCTTCCCAAAATGTATCTTTATACCTGAAGAATATCATAGTAAATATATAAACTAGGCATACAAAGGCAAATAGAGTAGAATAACACTTATATACAAAAACTAAAACATGTTGCCTTCCAAGAGATAGTGCATAGAAGAGTCATCCTTCAAAACTAATGGTAGGAAGAAAGAAGATAGGGAAAGGTGGACAGTGGGCAGACATAGAAGAAGGAAGGGGGCATGCCTGATGCCTCAGGACTATAGTCCACCTACTCAGCCTGTTAAATCAGGAAGAGCCCAAGTTCCAGGTATGTCTGAATTTCAGCATCTATTCTAGGCTTTCCTGAGCAACATGGTGAAAGTCTCTCCTTAGATGGAAAGTGGGAATAAGATGGGTGACATAGCTCAATAGACAACAGCTCACTTGCACCAATTCCTGTGCTCAGTTCCTTGAGCCATACAAACAATGATAATAACCACTAATAACAACAACCAAAGACAGTGGAGTGAATTACAATGCTGTATAGTACACTCAATACTTAAAGTATATGCAGTTAACTATGACTAACGTGGACTGATTATAGACCTGCAAAGGTCTACAAGAGGACAATGTGAATGATCCATTAAAAAGAATAATACAAATTTCAATTGTTGAAAGAAATTGCAATGATTTTTTACCACGATTTGCTCATTAAATATAACTGAGCAAATTAACTTAGTGCTCACTATGGATATGTATTACAGATTGATAAAATATAAGATAGTTTCTTTGATTTGGTGTTCCTCCAGATCATCCCAGTATTGAATCTGGTATGTCCAAAAGGCACCCAAGTGATGCCCTGGTGTCTTTTCTGTAGTTTTTCCTTCCTGCTTTATATTTACTCTTGTTATTCCCTTTTTCCTGTCTTCCTTTTCCCACTTCTATTTCTCTGCTTTTCTTCAGACACTAGGAAATTTTGTGTCTAATAACATTGTTTGTATTTTTTAAGCATTATTAAAATGGACTTTATAGAATAAATCCACATGTCATAATAGTTTTATCCTTCATTCAATATTCCCTGATATAAAATATATAGCATGTTGGTCCTCTTATAGAAACAAACACAAACTGATGGAACAGAGAGACCAAAAATAAATCCATAATTATGAGAAGATTTCTTCAAACAAAAGATTGAATAACACATAAAACCATGAGGACAGTCTCTTTAATAAGTAAGGTGGTCAATAAAAATGGGTCAATATATGCATAAGAAAGACAAAAACACCACAAAAAACTCACCATGCAACAAAATCCCAAAATTAAAACTTCTAAACTATAAGGATGATGTACCAGGAAACATTTCCTTTATGGTGTTCTAGACACTGACTCCTTTATATTGTACCACAAAAAGAGAAAAAAAAAACATAAAATTAAAGGCCTACTGAATTAAGGTGAACAGTATCTGTGCAGCAATGGAAACTACATTAAGAAAAGGCAACTTGTAGAATTATCAAAGATCATCGGCAAATAATCTATCTGATAAGAAGCTAATATTCAAACTACATAAGTAGGTGATAAAATTCAGTGACATAAATCCAAAGCAAATATCCTACCTTTGAAAAGGGCAGCAGACTTGTGTAGATATTTCTCCAAAGAAGAAACAAAAATGGACAATAAATTTATGAGAAATATTCCAGCATCAGGAATATGCAATTCAAAAGCCAAGGTAAGTCCTTAAATCTTTTTGTGCATATTTTATACATATAAAAGTAGGTAAGTGCTATCTAAGATATAGAAAAGAAGAACATTTCTACCTTTTTGGTAGGAATGTAAATTAGTACATAAATTATGGGGAATACACAGAAGGCTTCAGAAAATATAAAAAGTGATCTTCTTCTTAATCTGCCAACCACACTTCAGAGCTACATCTAAAGGAAATGAACTCATGTATTTTAAAGAGATGCCTGCCTTCCTATACAGAGTGTGGCATTATGCCCATTCCTTAGAATAGATGTAGAGATGTCTAAGTTTTCACCAGTAATCGATGAATAAAAATTAGGTAGTATGCTTATTCCCTGTAGTATTTTTAAGCCGTATAGTGGAGGGGAATTATTAATTAGTTGCAGTATGGATAAATGTGAAGGGTACAATTTTGCGTGAAATATATCAGACTTGGAAAGGAAATTTCCACATGATGCCATTTAGATAATGCTTGACCATTATGAGAATGGGGAATGGTCCTTGTCATGGTTTTAGGAAGGAAAACAGAGAAGACATTGTTTTTAAGATTGCATGAGTTTCACAGGTTTGAGGAGATAACATGAAGCATGAAAGACATAATTAAAAACCTTATACTGCACATATGAAATTGATTCAAAGGATCTTAACTGTGCTCCCTAGAGACACACAATGGAAGGCAATGGATATGCATAATAGGTGCGGTGGTCATTTCATTTATATACATTTATAAAGATATATGAGCAGCCCTTAGTGAGGATGTTAACCAGTTCCACTTCAATATAACTGAAAAAAATCATCTGTAAAATTCTAAACCATAAAATAATATATAAGTAAATATGACCTTATAATATCTTTATTATTCTATTTTGCCTTATGTTCTCTTCCTTCCTCCATTCTGCATAATAAACATTTAGGAGATTGAATCACAAATATGTTCTCTATTTTGTTTCATCTAGATTACATACAAACTACTCTGTATACACTCAGTACCTCAGATATCTCATGGGATAAAGTATGCGGTCTATCCATGCTCTACTATGGAAAATACGTCCCATCTTCCTTTCCCACCATTAGAATTCTGTGAATTTAATTACTACAGACTCACATTTTGTGTTATATATTCCTTCACTACTGAGTGGCTTTCAACAGCTCCTCAAGTGGTTTTTGAAGTTCAACAACTTTAAGGTAGTTACAGTCTCACGAAATGGGTGGTCTAATGACTACTTCAATTAATATAGAAAAAATCTAGTCTCTGAAAAGGAAAAAAATTGCCATATGTTTTACAAATAGACCATATAGTCATTGATGAAATTAAACTTCGAATTACAGTAGAAGTCTCAGGACCAACCGTGTCATAGAACATGGTTCTTTTCCTCTTGAATCCTGGGTAGTTGGAATTGTGTGTGTGTGTGTGTGTGTGTGTGTGTGTGTGTGTGTGTGTGTGTTTACACGTGAACTTGTGTCTATTTTCAATAATATGCATGAGTGTATATATGTCTATTAGTCCAAATGTATGTTTATACATAATTGAGTGTAGGTGTGTCCATTTTTGTACCTGAAAATTGTCTTGAAGAAGATAAAATGATACTCTCATTTCTAGAAATATGCCCACTGATGATGAAAGGAATTGACCTTTTAATAGTCTGTGCCTTTCTCAGCTCAAGAAGCACAATGCTTCTTCATTTTTTCAAAGGGACAAATGGTCTCTCATTTAGGTATTATTGGGACATATATCCCAAGCCTACGGTTTATGGGCAGCCATCTGTCAGCAAGCAGAAGTCACAACACTCTGTAATTAATCCCCTCTCACCCCACAACTCTGAGAAGGAGAAATGGAAGGGCATTAGGGGAAGGTAATGACAACCAAAGAAGGGAACATATGAAGGTTACCTTTGACTCATCATATTACTCCTTTCATGAGTACCAGTCATGACTTTCCATTTCAGTCAGGATCAGTACAGTAGACAGAAGAAAGACCTTTTGGCTTCCAATTTAGGTGAGATGGCGGCTGAATTAGTTTAAACACTTAGAAGTTACTTTCCCAGAAGGTTTTTTCTGTATAACGTATAATATAATGAAATATAATACATAATATACAATATATAATGTATAATGTATAACACATAATATATAATATATAATGTGTAATGTGTGATATGTCATGTGATATATATATGATATGATATATGCTATATTTTATATGAAAGGCAAACGATGATAAAGAAGTGAGAATTGATATTACTGGAAGTTAAAGTTGATTGCGAAGGTTCCTGTGCTCTTAAAATTACATGGAATAGGGCTAAATCACTTAAGTTTTGAAAGAATCAATCTTCAACCGTTTGTTAACATAGGCATCCTAATGTTTGGGAGAGGAATAGGATACTCAATAAGAAATGGTGAATAACTCAATCACTTAAATTGAAGGAGATTAACCCATCCTATCTACTCACATATACAACATTTCAACATATAAATGAATCATCCCATTCCATCCTAAGTGTAGACAATATAGTACATAGTTGTACAATCTTGTTTGTTTCCATTTGAAAATAGTTCTTCAGTTGGCTGTCTGGTGTCTTCTGATGATTCTATAGCTGTGATAAGAAACCTTGATCAAGACAACTCAGAAGAAAGAGTTTATTGGTTGTAATGACTATTCCTGGTTGTCAACTTGATTATATCTGTAAGGAACTACAATCCAGAAATGGAGGGCTCACTGGTGATCCAGATCTTGAGGCTGGAAGACATAAGTTTCTGATCTGGATCTTGGCATGGAGATATTGAAGCATAGTGTCTATTAAAAGTTTAGGCCCAGACAAGTCAATACAGTCCTTTAATCCTAGGATACTAAGGCAAGGAGATATCTGAGTTCAAGGTCATCCTGGGAGAGAACAAGTCCTAGAACCAGGCATGGTGGTACACACCTTTAATGGGGGCCACACCTTCTGCTGGAGATCTGTATATTGACATTGGAAGAAGGAATATTTGCTCTTCTTTGACTGCTAACATTTACTTGCCTGCACATCTGTTGGAATCTACTCTACAGAAGATCGGCTGAAACAACTAATGTCATGTGACTGAGAAACTACTAGATTCTAATACTTCCCATTTGCAGTTGACCACTGTTGGGGTAGTTGGACTGCAGACATACTACATTTCCTCAATATAGAGATGTTTCATAAATTTTGTGACTCCAGAGAACCCTGACTAATAAATTGATTAGTCTTAACATTTCAGGCAATTAGAACCCATGATCATCATGGAAAAGAACATGGGAGGAATCAGGTAATCTGTAGCTAAGAGTACACATCTGGAGACATAACCTGGAAGGAGAGAGAGAGAGACAAAGACAGGGAGACTCAGATACAGATAGAGACACAAAGACATAGGAAGACAAAGAGACAGAAAAACAGGGAAACAGGAGAGAGGGGAATAGAGAGGGAGAAAGAGAAAGAGTAATAGAAGGCAGGAGAGAGAGAAAAGGTGGGAGAAACAAGAGGAAAGAAAGGCAGAGGGAAGGGGTAGAAAGAGAGGAAGGGTGAGAGAGAAAGAAGAGTAAGATAGGGAAGGAAGAGTAAGAGATGGGGAGAGACATAGGGAAGGTGAGAAAGAGGGAAAAAGGAGAAAAAGCCTGAAAGTCAGTCCTAGTTAAACATCTTAAGTCCTAGTCACACCCCTAGCCCACCAAGTAGTAATCAAATATTCAAATATGTTAGTCCTTGGCATTCATTATCATATAAATCACCATATCTGGTTTCATGAGATCCAATCATGTGGTCTTTATAACTGCTGCTTATAAACAATACTCTTTAGCCGTGGAACCTGTTAGATAGCTATACAAAATATCATCAGAACAAAGGTCCTGTGGGCCTGTGCAGAGCATTTGGAATACCTTAAGAACCAGAATGCTTACACCCAAAAATCTCTTCAAGTCAGTAATATCCAAATTATTTCTGATATCAATTTCATTTATTTCTTTAGGTAATTCTATATGGCTGGTTCTGTCTCTCCGTATCTCTGTCTGTTACTGCCCCACCCCATCTGACACATTTTTCTCTGTACAATGTGAAGTTCATCCTTCTGTATTTCAGTACCATTCAACTCTCTTTTTATATAATAAGAAGAAAAATTTAGGAAGAATTGTGCAACTTTAATACTTGAGGTTAATTTTTCTAACATGATATAGTCTAGAAATGCCACAACATGTGCCCCTTTAGTGTACAGACAAGGAGTTTTAGAGAATCAGGTGATAGATGGCTCTGATAAAACAGGTATTTTCCCTAGTCTTCCTGCCTATTTGAAAAGGAGGTATTTCTATTTTTTCCTCTGCTTATTAATTAATTAATTAATTAATTTATTTATTTACTTACTCACTTAATATTCATCCCAATTGCTGCTCTGCTGTCCTCTCAATCCTCCCTCAGAACTGTCCCTTCTAATCCTCCTCCCCGGCTCCTCTGAGATGGGAGGATCTCCCCTTCCCCAGCTGGTCACATAAACTGTCTGAAGAGCTTAGAATATTCTCTCCCATTGAGGCTAGACAAGGCAGTCTCAGCGAATGGAAGGGATCTACAGACAGGCAGCAGCTTTAGGGGCAGGCTTTGCTCCAGCTGTTGGGGGGACCCATATAAAGTACAAGCTGCACATCTGCTACATATATGGAGGGGCTTATGTCCAGCCTGCCTGTGCTCTTTGGCTCATGTTTTAGCCTCCGAGAGCATTCAAGAGTCCAGATTAGTCGACTCTGCTGAGCTTCCTGTAGAGTTACTATTGATTCCAGTCATCCTTTCTGTCTTAGTCAGGATTCCACCAGGATGGCACCACCCACAAAGGGCTGAGTCCTCCCCCTTAGATCACTAGTTGAGAAAATACCTTACAGCTGGGTCTCATAGAGGCATTTGCTCAACTTAGGCTCCTTTCTCTGTGATAACTTCAGCTTGTGTCAAGTTAACACACAAAACCAACTAGTACACTATCCTTCTCCAGACTTGAGAAACCCCAAGCTCCACCCAATGTTTGGCTGTGGGCCTCTGCATCTTTTTCAGTCATCTGTTGGTTGGAGACTCTCAGAGGACAGTGATGCTAGGCTCCTGTCTACAAACATAACAAAGTGATAGGACAAACTTTGGGTCAAGTATTTTGTGGGTGGGCTGCTGTCCTTATGCCTCTACTGCAGAGTCCTGTCTGGCTACAGGAGGCAGCCACTTCAGGGTCCAATCCCAACTGCTAGGAATCTCAGCTAAAGCCACTCACATAGACTACTGGGATCCTCCCTCATCCCAGGTCCCTAACATGTCCTAGAGATATCCCCACCTAAAACCCTGTCAGCCACTATTTCTTTTCTAATTTTTATATAAAGAGAGTTGAACAATGCAGATATATAGTTTGTACTTCATATGATACAGAGAACACGATGAGGAGAGAGAGAGAGAGAGAGAGAGAGAGAGAGAGAGGAGGAGTGGCAGAGACAGACAGACAGACAGACAGACAGTTAGTGATAGGGAGAGACAAAACAAACTACCTAGAATATCCAAGAAATAAATGAAGCTGAGGTCAGAGATATTCTAATTTATCTCTGATCTGAAGAGAATTTGGGTGTGAGCATTTTGGTTGCTAAGGTACACCTGATTCACTGCAGCAATATTACATGACCTGTGTTCTGGTGATCTGTGTTTCTTACTTTTACCCAGCCTTACCTCTACGACTGCTAAAGAAGTGGTTTTATTCAACACTTAGAGAAGATGGATTCACAGTGCTTGCCACTCAACAAGCAAAGTTCAGGAAAGCAGTTCTGAGAATGATCTTTTCGAGGTCTTTTTAACAAACCTTAAGACTTAACATTTTCATTTGGGTCTCAAATATTTCTCATGTTTATTGAACTAATATGTCTCAAAGATAAAATTGGGTGTCTCTTTTTTTTCTATTTGGGCTTTTTTCAGCATGATAAAACTCAGCCTCTCAGAAGCAATTAGGACATTTTCAACATATATTCTTTTTACTCAAAGATAATTTTCACAGTTTGAGGAGACAGTTAAGTTCTCAGAAAGTTCCATGAACAGCAAATGAATACCTAGAGAACTCACTAGATGAACCACATCAGGCTAGCACCAAGCCATTGGGTTTAGATTATCCAGACTCTCCATGGAGAAAGATATTAAGCACATTTTTTCAAACAAACACATGGTTTACACAGTTTCAAAAATAAAATATTAAAAAAATCATTACTCATACAAATAACTCAGGTATTACTGTAATAAGTATCTGCTATTCAGTCTGTAAGGAACTGTAGCCTTTAGAATAATAGCTTGTGATGAACTATATCTTAAATTCAATCATGTACATTTGCTTAGAAGACCATCCTCACTCACATAATCCTAAATTGGCTGTAATCCTAGTTAAAAGCTCATAGTGTCTGAGAAATGCTGAGGGAGAAGATTCCAGAACAGCTGCCTTAGATTATTATTGTCTCACAAATAGGATGAAAAAGCATCAACATTCCTGCCTTAGTGGTATGTGTTGTACAATAGATAATCACATAATTGCACATTATACGGTCACATACATTTTGAATATGTTATCCTTCATGTGTTTGTAAATTGAAATTTTTCTAATTAAATTTGACTGATCAATTTTCACTGCTAGTTCAATTTTGTGCAAGCCACAAATCATACTACTCTAGCCTCGTTGGCTTCTTTGTAGTCATAGAGGTCTGAAACTATGTTTGAGTGACTAAATACCTAGTTAGTCATGAAAAATTTTCAATACTATTAATGACTTGAGTGACAAGGCTTTGGTATTTGCCACTTGGAGCTAAAGAAGATGAGATACCTAGAGAGCTCAGTAGATGAATCACATCAGGATTGCACCAAGCCATTGAGTTTAGATTATTCAGATTCTCCATGGTGAAAGATGTCCCCAAAATGTTGTAAAACATTTCTAGATGATAAACAGAATCTGTTGCCATTTACTACTTTCACACATTCTTTTCCACTTCACAGTAGGCTGTTTTCTTAGAGCTTTTATATTTCTCCCCTTTTTGTGGGTCTAAACTGTACAGAAGTATGATTTCTAGTCTCCTAGAAACTGGTTGACAGTCCATCAGGCCCTTCCCTAAGGAACTGAAGCTCATTAGCCTGCCTTGTCATTCATATTTCTCTAAGAGTAAATATTACAACCAAATATATTCTCAGGGTTCTTTAAAAACACTAACTCTAAGAGTGAAATTGAGTTGCTTGAAAAAAAACCCTAAAATGTATGCATAGTTAAAAGCAAAGTTTAGTAAATTATTTTTCTCCCATAATCCTAGGAACTAGTATTCTGAGAGTTTTCTTTTTTTTTTCTTTTTTTAAAAATATTTTGATTATGGACTATCTCAGCTTATCTTCCATAACAGGTTAGAACAATTAACTTCTGAATACCTTCCTTTGTTCTCAACAAGTCTCTGAGGCATTTACCTCATATCTATATCCTTCACTCAATTGAGCCTGACACAAAAGTAAAGTATATTGGGTGCATTTTCAAGATGGAGATTAACCTGAAAGGGCATATATGCTACCTCTCAATATGTCTCTTTACTAAGGTGAAAGTTGGGGAATCAGCCAATTGGACTTGGCCTAGGTATTCAGCTTCTTAATCATTATTAAGTTGAACACTTAGAAGACACCGTTAGTCCTGAATTGCAAAAGTAGAAATTATTCTGATGAATTAGGACTGTTTGCTCAATGTCTTGAACTGAGTAAATGAGTAAGTGGCTGATCAACAATTTTGATCAATATCAATAATATGGTTGTGAACAAATAAGCATGAAATTTCTCATCCTTCAATTTTTATTTATTTCATCTTTTAACTGATTGGTAAATTAAAACAGAAAAATACCCATGATTGAAGGACACCTATAAGTTCAGGGTGTCCAACAGGACAGTGAAAAATACAAGAGGAGAGAGAATTTTGCCATCAGAATTAGAGATAATGCATCAATATTTACCAGCTTAAATTTGCTTATATCGCTCGTTTTCTACACCCTTCAGATACTGCACACTGAAAGTGGAAATGGAATTCTATGCAATAATGATCCTATAGCTTTGCTTTTTTTTATGCAACTCTTAGGGCACTGATACAAAGAAAAATTAGACTCTACTTTTACTAGGAATTCTGCATATTTAAACTCAAATATCTTTCTTGGGCATTCAGTACTAACTGGGGATAATGAGTAAGACTATGAAATTACTGCATAAAATTAAGTAGACTTATAAAGAAGGATTATCACTGTTTTCAGTGCATAGGAGTGTTATGATTCAACTATTCTTTTAGTGGACTTTGAATAAAATTAAAATAGGGTATTGATTTGGTATTTCTTTTTGTCAATTTCTCATGAAGGTGACAGAGGATTTCTTTGCTGTTCCTAATCACCTTTCTTTTCTTGTGTCCCAAGGAAGCCTCTGAGGAGTCTAGAAACACAGAAGGAACTGAGCAGGGAAAGTCACTGCTGTCTTTCTCATTTGTGTCTTGAGTTTTCACTATGTAATGTTATGTGGTGGGAGACATTTGAAAGGGGTTTCCTGGGTACACAAAAGCAATTAATATAGTAATTGTCTGAAAGATATAAGGAGACACAAATAATTTTATAATTCTTGTTTTGAGCCTGCAGTTTGTGGTTTTGATGATTGTATTCTGAGGAAAGTTGTGGATCATAACTTTATTAAGCACTGAGAACATTCCTTAACTTCTGGTCTTAAGGGAGAGTTAGCTAAGTATTTTTCCTTTGTGCATTGATTTTTTTTTTAATTAAGCTATCCTATTATTCAACTATTAGTTGTACGGAGTGGTTCTGACGCTTTGATCAGGATCTTCATGTAAACACTGAAGGTCCTATTCCCCAATTGGATCTTGATGAAGCTGCCAGGGGCCAATGGTTGGGAAGAAGTGGGACTTCCAGGTTTGCACAGAAAGTCAAAGAGACACAGGAGGAGGAACGGAAATTCACTATGCTTTGGAGGGAGAAAGAGCCACAGCCATGTTAGATCTCTGGTGGAATTAACCACTTCCCCAACTGCACCTGGGGTAGCAGTTGGGAGATTAGAAATGCAACTAAGCTGAGTACAGATTTAGGGTGCTGAACTAGGAGAAGTTAACTGGCAACTAGGTTGAGGGAAGATTTAGAGGTGTTGAGCTCTGAGTGAAAGTAAAGGCATGTTGGCCAGGGGAGGCTTAGAGAAGTACCCAGCCATTGAGCTAAAAAGCAAATTAAAAATAAGCTTGCATGCATGAGCATGTGTGTGTGTGTGTGTGTGTGTGTGTGTGTGTGTGTGTGTGTGTGTGTGTGTGTGTGTGTGTGTGTTTGGCGTTCATCTGTGGGCTCAAGGGAACCAGGGCAATGATTAATAGTGCCACCCAGAACTTAATGTGGGGTAGTAGAAACTACATGGTACGTTTCATTTTCCTAAAGGGTCAAAATTGGCCCCTTTCCTGATAAATAATCTGGTTTATCCCATGGAGTAGGTCATCCAATGAAGAGGGATTTATTCAAGAAGTTACTGGATTAGTAGCAGAGGTTTTAACATTCAGGCATTTTAGACTGAGTTGTTAGGAGTTTGAGAAGTAGCTTTCAAAAGTGGATATAATTCTGGAAGAAGGCAAGTGCTGCTCTTTCTGCACACTAGCAAACCTTTCAGTTTTGACTGGCACATAAAAAGGTTTGCATATCAATAGGATAAAATATGATGTTTAGATTCAGAATTTCATTGCATAATGACAAAATTCAAATAATTAGCATATCCATCATCTTATTCAGATATCATTTCTTTACATAGATTATGTAGAATTTCTTCATGTCTGGATTCCTTCCTACAATGTGAAATCTTCCAACTTCTGCCATGTTGCCACAAATAATGAGATTTCCTTATTTTCCTGGCTGAACACACTTCCATCATATATTTATGTCACATTTTCCCTTCCAACTATCTCTTCATGTACTGTGTGGCTGTTATGAATAACGCTGTAATAAATAAAACATTAGAGCTGTTCTTCAAAATACCAATTCAATCTGTAATCTGGAACAAAACTGTTGTCTGCTTAAGGTATTTTGATAAAGCTATCCAAGAGTTCAGCTTGATTAATGTGTGGAAATAGCAATCGACAGATATTTGTTGTTACAGTCTGAACATAATTCTCATTGAGAGTCACACACAGATCTCTATCTGTTAAGGATATAACTTATACAGTTAAACACCATTCTTTCCCAATGTTTACTTATCTGAAATGGTCCTTCTATTTAGAACCATTATCCAAATATTGATCATACACACACACACACGCACACAGACACATACACACACACACACACTCACATTCACACACATATGTGTATTATATTACACTTATTATACTATTTACTGGGTATTTGTGGCACTACATCCAAATGGAGATCAGAACACTGTGTATTAAAGTCTATTCTGTGCTTCAACAGAAATTAAACTAAGGTTGTGAAGGTTTCATGCAAAGTACCCTTTGACCCTCAGTATCACATTGGCTTCTTTTATTCTATATGGTCTAGCAAACTTTGTTATGAACAAGAATGAACAGAATTAATGTAATTATCTTACAATTACAATAATATTAATGACTGAGTCATGACAGAGCTCAGAGATAGTATTTTACTTTTGATTTCTGCTATATTATTTACACAAATGTTCTAATTGTCTAAAGCTGTTATCATTTAAATTGTTGATTAATGTTTTGTTCCTTTGTTTAGGATACTTGCAGCTAACTATTGGACTGAGCATGGGGACCCCAATAGATGAGTTAGAGAAAGGACTGAAGGAGCTGAAAGGGTTTGAAACCCCATAAGAAGAACAACAATATCAACCTACTAACCCCTCCAAGCTCCCAGGGACTAAAACACCAACAAATGTGTACACATGGAAGGACCCATGGCTCCAGCCACATATGTAACAGAGAATGACATTGTCTGGCATCAAAAGGATGGGAGGCCCTTGGTCCCGTGAAAACTCATTTCCCAGTGTAGAAGAATTCCAGAGCTTGAGGTGAAAGTGGATGGGTGGGAGTGGGAGCATCTTTATAGAAGCAGGAGGAGGGGGGTTTGGGGGGGAAAGGAAATAACATTTGAAATGTAAATAAATAAAATATCCAATAAAAATTAAAAAAATAAAGTTGTGTTTAATTGTGAAAAAAATTGTTACAAGATACCATCTAGAGCTGAATGTTGGGTAAAAATATACCAGGTCACCTAGAGATCCTCAACAAAAGTTGCAGAGTTGCAAAAAAACCAAAATGGTTCCCCTCTTTCTAACACTGTTTATCTGTAACAGAATTGGAGCTTATGCATTGCTGGAGAAATAGATCTCTCTATGGGCCTGTGGAAATAAGTGATTGTCTCTATACTTATCATATCTCTGATATTGGAATAGTGCTAATAGCAGGAAGCCAATGCTGCTACCTCAAGCCTATTTGGGGCACACCATTCCTAGGTTTTGTGTGTGTGTGTGTGTGTGTGTGTGTGTGTGTGTGTGTGTGTGAGAGAGAGAGAGAGAGAGAGAGAGAGAGAGAGAGAGAGAGAGAGAGACAAAGATACAAGGACACAGAGAATCTTTTATACGACAGCAGACAGAGGAGTTCAGAGGCAGAAGGGATTCTTCAAGGAAGCAGAAGAGAGAGTATGAAACAGACTCTAAAATGTTAGTAGCGTCAAGTAGATCATAAAGAAACAGTACAATTATAAAAGTAAACTAAAATCTACCACTGACAAAACTGATTTGGTTCATATTTTAATTGAAAACTATCCTTAGAGCGCTTTAATCTTCTAAAGGTTAATTAATGGGTGGAATGAATGCTACCTTAAGGATTAATAGTCGTGATGTGGGAGTAATGGGACAGAATTGAAAGTATAATGCAAATTTTCTTCAAGGACACTCGCCTATGAGATAGCTACACTTAATGGCTGCCACTTTAGCATATTTCTAAAGGCAATGCTAAGTATTTTACTGAAACTCCTCTCTATTTGTCAATATGAAATGACTGGTGTCCCCAGACAGTTCTCTGACATAAAAATGGACTCTAGAAATTAAAATTCCTGGTGTGCTTTTACTCCAGGCCAGCTTGAGAGAAGGAGCTTATCCTAAGCAGGAAAGAAATTAAAAAATGTCTCTTGGAAGAGAATTTTCCAATCGCTAGCACCTTCTAGAAAATAACTGGCACTCGTTACAAAGTTCAGTGTTGCCAGGAATCAATGTAAGCTGTACTATTTTCTTGATGCTTTCTTCACACAGCCTTGTCACAGTGAAGTCTACGTGTAACTGCCTCATCAATTGGATCAGACTTTGCATCTCACTTTACAGAATTGCTCGCTTTGGGGCATGTCCAAAACGTTGCTTTGAAACTGACAGTAAAGTCACCGCTTGGGCATCTATGGAGCCATTACTGTGAGTAGTCGGATTACGTTCTTTGGAAGCTTTCCTCGCTTAATGCCAACAACACTTTGATGATTCTATTTGAATTGTGGATGGGTGTGAAAATCAGTACACATCTACTAGCCAAGTCAAAAAAAAAGAAAGAAAAAGAAAAATCAGTGCTTTATTTTCAGATCATAAAACCCCCTCATTTGGGAATGAAGTTTATATTCAATGCCTGGTTAGGATTTGCAACTGCCTCATCCGTTGCCCATGAGCCAAAGTTATCGATATTTAAAGGAGCTAGGACCGTGCATGGACTTAGAAGTCAGGCTGAAATGTGAATTTTATATTTTTAGTAACTGGCCATCCTTGAATGAGTCACTCTAGTTATATTAAGCTACGTTCAGAAAGAAATGTCAGATCAGACTTTAGGGAATAATGTTTGTGGGAGACTGGAAACATTAAGATGAATGGAGATTCCAACAGCACAATGTACTTCCAGCCTCTGTTTAACAATATAGGAATAGATAAATATGACTGAAAGGGAACATATTCTTTTTTTCTTTTCTTTTCTTTTCTTTCCTTTTCCTTTCTTCCTTTCTTTTCCTTTTCTTCTTCTTCTTGTTCTTGTTCTTCTTGTTCTTCTTGTTCTTCTTCTTGTTCTTCTTGTTCTTGTTCTTCTTCTTCTTCTTCTTCTTCTTCTTGTTCTTGTTCTTGTTCTTCTTGTTCTTCTTGTTCTTGTTCTTCTTGTTCTTGTTCTTGTTCTTGTTCTTCTTCTTCTTGTTCTTCTTCTTCTTGTTCTCTTCTTCTTCTTCTTCTTCTTCTTCTCTCTCTCTCTCTCTCTCTCCTTCCCTCCTTCCCTCCCTCTTTCTGGCCTTATATTATATCCAGTCTTGCTGAAATTCACTATATATCCCGTGCTGGCCTTTAGCTTGTGGCACTTATGCTGTGCCAGTCTATCAGAAGCTGTGATGGTAACACTCAGAAGAACTTCAATGCTCTCTCTGGTAGGATTAAGAAAGACTATTGGACCTACTAGAAAATATAACCATAAACAATCCCAGTTCCAGCTAGAAATTACATTAAATTCCCTGCAGTATTTGCCCTTAAGCATTTGCTAGCCTTCTCATATACCTGAAATTTCTCTTCATCTTGACTGTAATATTCAGTGTGAGGATGAAGGGAACATTCCATCAGAGGAACAAAGCCAGCTATGCTGATATCTGTATATGAATGTGTGCCTGCACCTTAAGGCGCATTTGTTAAAAAGTATAAACTCTGAAATATAGATATGCCACAGAGTTCACTAGGAAATGCTAGTATATCCTACACTGATTTTCTGAGAGTCGGTGGATTTGAGTTCCATGTTTTTGAGGTTACTAAGCACACAGTAGACTTGCTGTGAAATGAGCCTTTCTGCCAGACAGCCCTGTATGTACTAAAGTCTGTCTTTTATAATCTTTGGAAAGTGAGAGTTTTTTGTGTTAATTATGCTAAGTTCATAACATTTTTTCATGGTTTTCCCATTTTTAATATATATGTTTATGCAGTTATTCACTGGAGACGAGTTCTCATAATTGTAGTTCAGGACTGTGCTGTACTCAAGATCTCCCTACCTAAAATTCCAAAATGTTGAAATTGCAAATGCACACAACTCTGCAGGTACATTTTTCTCACCATCATTGATGAACCAGGTCTTTGCATAACTGGTCTGATTTGATTATTAATGAAGCTCTTCCTTCTCAGCTAACTTGTCACCTTGCCCCTCCTCTAGCATTCACAGCATAAGGTCATTCCTGTAAGAAATAGAACATGAGTCATGGCATGACTGTTGGCATCAGTGTGGCTGAGGCCCCACCTTTGACTTTATCTTGATGCTTGGGTTTTGAATTTTGGAAGAATTCCAGGAAACTGGACAGTTATATTTAGGGAGAAAGTAAGTAGGGATGTGACATAAAATATACCATATATACTTAACTTCTTTCATATATATATACATAAAATCATATATATATGATTTTAAAATCTTGGTCTCTCTGTTTTTTTAGTCTTTCTTTATCTTCTCTCTCTCTCTCTCTCTCTCTCTCTCTCTGTGTGTGTGTGTGTGTGTGTGTGTGTGTGTGTGTGTGTGTGTGTTCATGTATATGTACCCATATATGGGTATCTCTGGAAGCCAAAAAAGAACTAAAATCTCGTTTATCACAGTCTGTATGCTGTGGGTGTGTGAAACTGAACTTGGTTCCTCTAGACAGAGATGGCAAACTGTCTTTTTAGTTTCCAGCTTCTTTATTTCCTTGAAATTAGATAAGGTATCCCAAAATAGATCATATTGAAAACCACTCAAATGATGTTTTTATCTGTATAGTCACAGTAAAAAAAATCATCTCAAAATTGTGCCTGCTATAACTTTAACCACAGAGAATTCATTGTTTAGATGCCTTTTATTTGGTAAAAAGCAATTGTTTCCTTTCAGATTGGCAAATAAAGAAAATTAACGTTGCTTATTTATTTCACCTTGCTCTATTTGCTTAGACAGTAAAAGACATCATTAAGAGCACAGTATTGAGGATCAAGCCTATTAGCAATGAACTAAAATATTACTGAATTTAACAGAAACAATCTTCAGAAAATCAAAGTTGTTATTTAAAAACCATTCTGTAATAATGTAATACCTAGTAGAATGACTATAAACATTCAATAGATAACAAGTTCAGTGGGGATATGGAGAGAAACTTAAGTCCATTCCTGCCCTTGATCTGATTGATAGTCGTTCTGAACAAACAAACAAACAAACAAACATGGCAATTCCTCAAAACAATGCATTAATAAAGGCAGACTACACTATGATCCAGGTACTCTAGTCCTGTGTATCCACAGGACACTGTATGTAAAAGAGATGCCTTCTTTTTCTTCTTTTCTTCTCCTTTCCTCCTTCTTCTTTTCTTCCTCCTCCTCCTCCTTCTTCTTCTTCCTTCTTCTCCTTCCTTCCTTCTTCTTCTTCTTCTTCTCCTCCTTCTTCTCCTTCTTCTTCTTCTTCTTCCTCATTATTCCTGCCAATTATTAAAGAAAAATTTTCTTTAATAATTGGCAAATGGTTAAATTAATGATATGTGCATATATTATCATAGAATTATATTATTAATATAATATTCAGGCAAGAAGAATTGTAAGAAATATGATCACTTGTAGGCTTAGATTTTTTTCAAACCTACTTTACTTAGGGTTTTTAAATGCTTCAACCTACCTTCTAACCCAGTAAGCAGAGTTAGGAGTGGGGAGAGCCTAAGTACAGGGTGGTGTCTATAATCAATGATGATGTACAGTGTGTTGGAATATATAGGAAAATATAAAATTCAGTCATGAGTGAAAATATAAGTACATTATAAGGTGACATAATTGACCAACATGTTAATTAGCTTTGGTGAAATAATTATTTCATAGATGCTGTGAATAGCAACACACTATACATCTTAAATTCGTAGTTTTTGCTGATTAAATTCAATGTAACTTAAAAAAAACAAAATAAAAAATACACAACCTATACCACATCGAAGGCATAAGAAATTTCAAGCAGCATTTAATTAAAAGAAATGGGAATTAAGGCTTGAAGTTTCCTTGAAATATTTTCAAATACATTGTCCCCCATGTTGAAAAAAAACATTTAAATTACATTGTGTATGTCACTCTCCTACCCACTCTTTCCCTCTCTTCCGTCTCATCCTGCCATTTTTCCTCTAATGTCCCTCTTTTCTTCTTTTTCTCCTTCCGTCTCTCCCCTCTTATCCTCCATCAGCTCCTCCCTTGCTTGCTTCTTTATTTCTCCTTTCTTTCTACTCCATGTGCTCTCAAGTTGCTGAAAACAGCTAACATCATGAGTAGCAGAGAAGAGGGGACGGTGGTTATAGGAGAGGATAGAAATGGAGTGAATGGATGAGTACAACATGCATTGCATGAAATCTTCAAAGATTATAAAATTACTGTTTTAAAAGTAACATCAGTTCTGGGCTTTTGGGCTAATACCCACTTATCAGTGAGTGCATGCCATGTGTGATCTTCTGTGTCTGCTGACAGGAGCCTGGCATAGCTGTCCCCTGAGAAGCTCTGCCAGCACCTGACCAATACAGATGGAGACGTTCACAGCCAACCATGGAACTGAGCCTGGAGACTTCAATGGAAGAGTTAGGGGAAGGACTGAAGGAGCTGAAATAGATTGCAACCCCATAAGAAGAACAACAATATCAACTAATCTCACCACCCCAAGCTCCCAGAGATTAAACCACTAAACAAGGAGTACATATGGAGTGACCCATGACTCCAGCTACATATGTAGCAGAGGATAGCCTTATCTGGCATAAATAGGAGGGGAAGCCCTTGGTCCTGTGAAGGTTGATACCCCAGCATAAGGGGACTAGAGTGGTGAGGTGGGAATCATGGGGTGGGTGGAAGAGTACTCTCATAGCGGCAAAGGGGAGGGAGGATGGAGTGGCAGGGTTGTGGAAGGGAAACCCAGGAGGGGAACAACATTGGAAATGTAAATAAATAAAGTAACCAATAAAAAGAACATTACTTATCTTTGAGATATAACTGTTTATTCCTATTTTAAAAGCTCCCAAATTGAAGGAGCAAAGTGGGAGGAGGAAAAGTATTCCAAAAGCAGGCTAAAGAGACAGAGACAGCTCCCATTCCCTCTGTTAAGAGTCCAACAAGATTAACAAGCTATACAATGATAAAATTTACATAAAATCCTAGTTCAGACCTGTACATGCTCCCTGATTGTCTGTTCAGTCTTTGTGAGCCCCTATGAGTCCTGCATTCTTGTGGTGCCCTTGACACTTTCAGATCCCACAATTCTTTCTTCCCCTCTTTGATAGGATTGCCTGAGCTCTACCTAAATCTTGGTTGATTTCCATCGAAGGTCTGCACTTTTCTGAAGTGGAATGGAGGAGAAATAGATCTGGGAGAGAGGAGAATTAGAGTGGAAAATTAGGGAAAGTGGAAGGAGGAGAAATGATGGTTAGGATGTAATATATTAGAGATTAAAAAGTACTGCCTACCATACAATCTCAGGTTTTATTTTCAAGAAAAAAGGAAGTCCAAGTGCTTTATGTTCCTATGTATCAAATGGTATGATATTCAACTCACGTGGATAATGTACTTACAAGCAGCTCCCATCCAAACTTTTCTACTGTATTTTCCAATTGTTCAATACATTGGTGTATTAAATGTTGTGACGTGTTTGGTGCCTGATAATACTGTTGTGGGTAAAATTATCATGGTTGTTCATATGAACTGTGTCCTCAATTCTCTTTACTGTATATTTCAATGCTATCTCATTAGTCACATGATCATAGGCAAATAATTTCTTCTCATGTGTAAAATTGTGACCTTAATAAATTAGCTTACCTAGGCAATTAATCTGAAAGAAGCCTCTTTCTAAAACACACAATAGCAGGGTACAAAAGAAATCTAAATATTTACTGCTCTTTTAACTCATTCCTTCTTTTTCAACTAAATTGCTCTCAGAAGCCATATAGCATGACTGCTATTTCAGATGTACCTCAGGTAATAAACATCCACCCACATATATTTACACATCCATCTTCTTAGGGTTTTGATCTTTAAGGAATATTTCTTTCACATAGTCTCTTTGTGAGAAATGCAGGTACTAATAAGATTCACTCCCCCCCCACCTTTGTGATTTTTAGTTTGACTGAATAGGATTATCTATAATTTTCAAATCTACTAAGTTGTTCAAGGCCACTTGTGTATTTCTTGCATATTTATTGACACCTTGTATCATCTTTGTGTAAAGTAAGGATTTTAAGGAATCTAATATATGTCTTGTTTTAATCAGTGAAAACCTGAGCTGGTGTATATTAACTACAACATTGGCATGGCTAAAATTCCCAGGGAGCTCATGGGTTGCAAGCTTCACTGACTCATCAGTTTTAGTGTCCTACTGTATCCACATTTTCAAAACCCCTTTAGAGATTCCATGCTTAGCTCATTTCCTCAGGATTTTAATATCTAGGGTTTTTCTCCTTTCTTTCCTTCTTCTGTTCTTTTCTTCCTCTTTAATTTTATAATGTAAGTATATTCTGCTCCTTTAAACTTTTTATTAATCAGCAAAGATCACACACACACACACACACACACACATATATATAATATATATATATATTATATCCAAGGACACAATGAGAAATTAGTCTAATAATAATCAAAATTTGAGTCTATCCACAGTGTACAATAGATCCTGTAATTTGCTAATCCCAAAACTAAAATTCTTCACCATTTCACCATTGTCTCCATCGTCTTTCTTACCTATAAGACCTGGCAACCACCTTTTAATTTATACCCTCCATGATTTTAATTTTTCATAGTTTAATTGTACTTGAGATAATTTTCTTTGTTTGAACCCTCCTTATAAAAACCTATAAAATATGCATTTTATAAAAATAAAACACTTTGTTTATTATTCAAATAAATCCTCTTTAGGTTTGCCAAGCACCCACAGAGCTCTGAAGTATTTATACCAAGATTAAGGCAGCACCACATCTGCTTAATTAGACAGATGTAGTCATAAAAAGAGAAAAGTGTCTCCTGGAATAGAAAAAGACTGGGGCTTGGAGGGGAAATCCTCTTTAGCTGTTTTATTGGCTAATTTTGGATTGCCATCTTTTAGTTCCTGTCTCTTAGGATACTCCTGCCTCACTGCCTAGGAAAAGGGAGATTAATTTTTTTCCCACCCAGTGAAATATTCAACTTAACCTTCTTTCCCCTACACTCTAATTAATGCAAGATTTAAAGAAAGCAGATTGCAGATTTCCATAATAGTTGCAAGATTCTGATGTCTTTACTGGTGCAAAGCATCACAGTAAATCCCTGGAGAGAGTGTTAAATACATTATACTACTCTTTATGACAGTCAGTGGTAATGAGCTCTCCCATCAAGACCAAGTTAAGGACTAAGATATGAAGTTAGTTTAAAAGGAAATAATTTATAATCTCCATCATATCTACCATGTGTTGTCCATTGGTCTTGTTTATCCAATTGAGTAGGTAGATGCCCATGTTAAAGTCATTATGTCTGTCTTCTTTTTCAGTGTGGATATAACATTTGTGTATTTGTTAAATATTCTCTTTACAATATGTTGACTTTTAAATTTTTTATTCGATATGTTATTTATTTATCTTTCAAATGTTATCCCCTTTCTTGGTTTCTTCTCCACAAACACCTCACCCTATTTCCCCTACCCATGCTTCTATGAAGGTGCTTTCCCACTCACCCACCCACTCCTACCTCACCGACCTGGCATTCCCTTGCACTGGGGCATCAAGCCTTCACAGAACCGAAGGCCTCTTCTCCCATTGATGCCAGATAACGCCATCCTCTGCTGAATATTCAGCTAAAGTCATGGGTCTCTCCATGTTTGCTCTCTGCTTGATGGATTAGTCCCTGGGAGCTCTGGAGGGTCTGACTGGTTGATATTGTTTTCCTATGGGTTGCAGTCCCCTTCAGCTCCTTCAGTCCTTTTTCTAACTCCTCCATTGGGGTCCCCGTGCTCAGTCCAGTGGTTGACTGTGAGCATCCACATCTGTATTTGTTTGATACCTGTACATGGGCTAGATCCCTAGGTAGGGCAGTCTCTAGATGGCCTTTCCTTTAGTCTCTACTCCACTCTTTGTCCCTTTATTTCCTTTAGATAGGAGCAATTCTGGGTTAAAAATTTGAAGGTGAGTGGGTGGCCCCACTCTTCAACCAGGGGCCTTGCCTAACCTCTGAATATAGTCTGTATGAGTTCTCCCTCCCCTTTATTGGGCATTATAGCTAATATCATCCTCTTTGGGTCCTGGGAGCCTCTTGCTCTCTTGGTATTTGGTACTTTCTGGCAACTATCCCCAGTTTCCCATTCCCCATTGCTACACACCTCCGTTAAATTTCCTGACATTTTGTGTATCATCCCAGTCTCTTCCCATACCTAATCCTTCCCCCCTTTTGTCCCCTCCCACTCCTCTCTTCTTCCTTATTCCTTCCCACCCTCTTCCTCCTGTGAGTATTTTGTTCCTTTTTCTAAGAAGGACTGAAGCCTCCACACTTTGGTCTTCCTTTTTCTTGAGCTTAATATGGTCTGTGAGTTGTATCATGCGTGATCTGAGCTTTTTGCCAAATATCCACTTATCAATGAGTTCATACAAGGTGTGCTATTTTGTGACTGGGTTACCTCATTCGGGATATTTTCTAGTTTCATCAATTTTCCTAAGAATTTCATGAAGTTATTGTTTTTAATAGATGAGTAGTATTCCATTGTGTAAATGTACCACATTTTCTGTATGCATTCTCCTGTTGAAAGACATCTGGGCACTCTCCAGTTTCTGTCTACCATAAATAAGGCTGCTATGAATATAGTGGACCATGTGTCCTTTTCATATGTTGGAGCATCTTTTCATACATGGTAATAAAAATTGATATGGATACAAACATACACCCCAGCGTAAGCAAAAGATAAGCAATAACTTTCCTTGAATCTGAATCCTGCATAAACAGATGTGATTTAAGCACAGAGCCTCATCACAGAAGTTAGTGAATAGGCTTATCATACACACTTAGATCTCACAGAGAAGAGATCCAGACTCAGGTCCAAAAGGTCTTAGATATTTGTACACAAAGAAACAAATGGGTAAACATATCTTAAGTCTTCCTGAGGACATGAGCCCAACCTGAGAGCCCAACAGAGAGACCATCAATGATACATGAAATTGACACAGAGATATTTAGAAGGAAGCTCAGGTTTTGTGAATCATACCTTTATAAGGCTACTGAAACACACAAAGAAAAGAATCACATAGATGAGTAACCAGCAATAGAGAGAGAAGAGACTAACTATACAGAATTTCTCCTTTTGTAATTTATGAGTCTTTTCTGCATGTAGGTGACTAGAGTAGCCCTGTAGTGCGATTTATGTCCAGTCTGAATCTTAGGAAGCATCTATAGCCAATCAACTTCATCATGACAAGGACAGTGTTGAGACTGCAATCTCCAAAGAAGATTTATACACATTTAATTGGACAGAGTGATTCTGCTAATACTTTTCTCTCATGGGGCCTTGAATTTAGGCAGTACATAAATAATATTTCATGGCTTTGAATATTTATAGGGATTTAGGCAATAGAGCAAGCAATTCATAATAATGTTAAATGACAAATAATTTATCTTTGTTTTATAATATGAGAAATTTTCTTGTAACCACTAATTAAGTTAATCGTATCACAGAGGAGTTTAGGAAGATCCCATCTATTCTTCTGAGGGAGCCAGAGAATAAAAGTTACTATAGCCCAGTCATATCATAACATGTTATGGATTCCGTTCACCCAGCCACTCAGGTGCAGGGTAAGAAGCCATATGTGTGTTTGATTCACAGCATGAACTTTCTACTGCTTTTGATACTGAGCTTCAGGTTGATGTCACAGGTAATCTTACTTCGTATATCAACGGCAGATCAGAACAAGCAAGCTCTCAGGAGTACAGGGTGTAAGGCCAACCTTATAATTTATGTTCCCGAGCAGGTAATGAGCCTCCCAAGAGTTCCACGTAAGATGAAGACTGAAGCTTAGGAACCAGACTGAAATAAGCCTGCAGTGGTCAAACCTTGGCAATCAATGTGGAGAGAGTAGAGTCTTTTAGTAGCCACAGGTCTTCTCTTCTGCATTCAATGACTTTTGTTGCTTCTCTTAGGACCATAAAATTGTTTTTATTGCCATTTTGGATAGAGGTACAAGTTGAAAAGAATCAGTGATACTACAAGACCAGTGGTCTGGCTTTGACTTCAGCAAAATTTCTGCCTGGCATTCCTTAAATTGGGGGACTTGGATGGAATGGAAAATGTTCCGAAAGTATATGGTATGATTATAAAATTTTCTATGAATATGTGTGTAATTATGGTGTTTTCCACTGTTAGTCAATTACTGGCCATATGTCATAAACCTGACCTCATGATAGGGTTGTTGTGAATTAGAGTAAGACTCTCATGATTGTAATATTTATTTTTATCAGTTATCTTTAAACGTAATAGTCCTACTGTGAGTTTGCAAATAAATTTTGCTCACACTTCCTAAAGTTTATTTCATAGGTTATTCACAAAAAGTGTAACTAATAGCAGAGGGAAATGTATTCAATGGAACTAAGATCTGTGGTCATTTTTAAAAATAATCACAAGTTATTTGTGAGGTGATATCTCTCTTGGGAGATAATAGTGGTAAAACTGTTAGTAAGCACTGCCTTATCATATATACTAAATTTCCACATTTATTCACTTGAGCATTTTAAAACACTGAAGACTTTAAAAGTCAGGTGATTTCATATCAAACCCCAGATATCTGCTTCATTTATAAACAAAACTCAGAAGATATGGCAACCCCGTGCTAATATTTTAATGACAATAATCGCTAATTGTAGGCAGCTGGCTCACCTTCTACATAGGTCATGTGTTCTTTTGTCTAAGAGTTATATTCTTAATGGTCTATGTTCACGTCCATGTTCATTCTTCCTGTCCTCAATAATTTAACTACGGCTCCCCGAGATAAATCAGTTAGAGCTGAGACTTTAGGGATGATATCATACAGGAAGTGAGCATTAAGCATTGTTAAAAAGTCATTGTTGAAAGAGGGCATATAAGAGGAAGATCTATCGGAAAAGAGAGATTTTGCAGGCAATGTTAAGTGTTGGTACAGAGTATTCCAGCTGTGCAAAGTGAAACTTTTAAATATTGATGATAAAATGTAGCCCGTCTTTACAATCCTACGTTTTGAGAGGTTTCAAAAGAAGAGTCAAAGTGAATTCATTTAATTTAAAATACCTGCTACTCAAAGATAGCATAAACAAGCTAAAACGACAAGCAACAGTATGGGAGAAGTTATGTGCCATGCATAAAACTGACAAAAGTTAAGTATCTAGAATTTACAGAGAACCTCTACAAATCAAAATGAAGGAGAGAAACATCGTGGTGAGAAAAAGGACCTATACATGAAAGCATTCTCAGAATCTAAAAGACCAGAACACAGAATGAGTATAATGATCAGATAGGGTATGGAGGGAAAGTACACCTAAACAAAATTGTAAATCATCTTATATACATTATACATAAGTGAATCAAAAATTAAGTGACGTTAGGAATGGCCAATGGTGTGGACATTTCATACAGTAGAAAAGTAGAGACTCTTTTGAGGATTACTGATGATATAGAAGTCATTGTATTAGTTCTATAACTCAAAGCCACATATACTTGAATAAGTAATCTAAATAGAGTTGATAAAGCACAACCAGAGAAATTATCAATCACAATAACTGGGACATACATGAATGTTTTACTGCCTGTTCAAAATGTAAATGAACCGAGAGGCAAAAATAAGCTAGCCCACAAACCAGCCAATCGGAGTTTGCAAAGAAAGAATATTATCCAAGATGAGATATTACTCATTATATTTAAAACAACATTAAAATTTAAAGATACAATTCCTTAAGAGGGTGCAGCATGTGCCGGAAGGAAGAAGCTAACACAAAGCAAGGCAAGGAAACGATTGAATAATCTTCAACAACATTCACGGTTGGCCTTCTCGTGTTACAGTTGGGAAAGTGGAGGACTAATTATGTCCACGGAGTTGAAAACTGTAATGTTATCAAAGGGCTGAGCAGTGAAAAATTAGAAACAATAATTCACTCTATGTGGAAAATGTAGGTATTTGCTGCAAGTTTTATGATTGGGCTGGCTTCCCCCCAAAATAACTACATCCACATGGGTTTATTCAGCTGCGCTGAGTTGTAAATTGGAGTACACAAAGAGACACAGTGAAAAAAAAAACAGAGTAAATGTCGAAATAGACTGAGGACAATAGGATACATGATTTCATGGGGGCTGTATATTCCCTACCACAGAAGAATAAGTGGATTTAAGAGTATCAGGAAGGTACTTGAACATTCTTCCTTTAATTATTTTACTATAAACTTGTTGCTTGCACCCTGGGTCGACTACTGGCTGACCTTGTCCCTGGGGATTGGGGTTGTGGTGGCACAGATTCAAGCTTTCAGATATTTGAAGCAGGCAAACTTGTGAGAAAGTTCCTGCAAGCTCATTCATTAATCCTCAGGGGACGGAATTTATACCCTCCACCCATGTGCCATTGGTCTCAAGCAAACATGTCTTCCAAGTGACAGTTCCCAATTGATTGGCACTGTCTGTGTCACTCATCTTTAGGCTCTCGGGCAGTCTTCAATTAGGTCCTCATGAGGAAGTTGCTTCTGTGGCTGCATGGCGCCCAACATTTATGAAGAGGTGGCCACAGCTTCGCCAGTGAGGCTTGCCTTCCCTCCTTCATAAATGTATTACTTATTATATTCTTGGTTCTGATGGAATGTGGAACAAAGGCACATATGTTGTTTGGTCACCACTATAGTAAAGTCACCACATTTGATCATGACAGCACAAAATCAACATCGCATTGGTTAAAAAAGACATTTCAGTCTCAATCTGACTTAATTATTCATACAGGTAAGGGATTTCATTGAGACTCTTTTTCAATAAAATGTTCTTGGTATCAAGTCTTTTCTAAGCAGTTATCAGTATAAAATTCTATACCTAAAATTCATACTATCAATACTTTTGAAAAGATATTCTTGTTAAAACTGAATTTACTTTGGTATGTTTTATTATAGTCAAGTTAAATAATATGCAGTAAAGTCATTTCCTTTCCTGATTAAAAAAAATGTAGGTGAGGAAGGGAAATTGAGTCACAGAATTTGACCTGCTTGCCCTGGCCTCTGTTCATCAAATTTCCCAAAGACCGTTAGTTAGCTTTTTTTTTTTGTTTGTTTTGTTTTTGTTTTGTTTTGTTTGTTTGTTTTTTTTAATTTGATGCAAATCAGGATCAGACTTGATTTTCAAATAATAGTAAATTAATCAAATTTAATGTCAAATAACCACTTAAAAATGGTGTCTCCATAAAGTAAGTTATGGTGTAATTGTATCACAGTATATCCTTAAAGATGAGACAAGTAAAAGTGTCATAATGATTTCAGAAAAATTGTGGATTACTTTTAACAAAGATGTCTCACATATTACTGTAAATGTGCAATGTGGGCATTTGTGATATAGAATATTATCTAAGAAAACATTCAATCATGCTAGTGATGAAAATATAGGCAAATTAATACATATATCTTCCCTGTAACATTCCACAAATTTTTCTTATTGTTTTTTATTAATGAATCCAAAATATCATTTAAAATTTGAATAAATTATATGAACTATATTGCTTCTTCAAATTTCAGCCTCATTCCAAAATAAGTTTTGTTGAAATAAAAGGCTAGGTTTGCTTATTTCTTTTTGTTAAATAATTAATATAGATACATTTAAAATCATATTATATATTTTCAGTATTCATTTTTATTAGATATCTTATGTATTTACATTTCAAATGTTATCTCATTTCCCCCTTTTTCATCCCCCCTCCCCCTGCTTCTACGAAGATGCTCCCATTCCTCCTCACCCACTCCCACCTTAACACCCTGACATTACCCTATACTGGAGAAACACAGTCTTCATAGGACCAAGGGCTTATTCTATTGATGCCAGACAATTCCATCCTCTGCTACATATGTGGCTGGAGTCATGAGTCCCTCCATGTGTACTCTTTGGTTGGTGGTTTAGTCCCTGGGAGCTCTGGGGTATCTGGTTGGTTGATATTGTTGTTTTTTTTATGGGGTGGCAAACCTCTTTGACTCCTTCAGTCCTTTCTCTAACTCCTCTGTTGCAGTCATCATGTTCAGTTTGATGGTTAGCTTCAAGCATCCTCATCTGAGTCAGTATTTCCAGTATTCAATAGCCCAGAATTTTTCCATAATTTAAATTTATTTTATTTATATCTGAATTATAGTCCCCAACTCTCCTCTCCTTCCAGCCCCACCCTTACAAATCCCTGCCCCATTACCTACTGCCTTTATCCTCAGAGACAGGGAAGGGTTAAATAAACATATCCTCTCCCGCTGAGGTTAAAAAAGGCAGTTGATATAGAGGAAGGGAATTCAACAATGAGGTACTGAGAAGCACTTAAAGAAATGTTCAACCTCCTTAGTCGTCAGGGAAATACAAATCAAAATGACTCTGAGATACCATCACTCCTGAGAATGACTAAGATCAAAAACTCAAGTGACAGCCCATGCTGCCAAGGATGTAGAGCATGGGGAATACCCCACTGCTGGTGGATATACAAACTCGTACAACCACTTTGCAAATCAATTAATGGTTTATGAGAAAATTGGGAATCATTTTATCTCAAGACTCTTGAGCATATACCCAAAATATCCCCCACTGCACCCCAAGGGCACTTGTTCAACTTTTCCTAACTGAGATTGTTATCAGCTAGGGAAAGGGCCTATAGAGACTGAAGTTGCTATTTCCTATAGCCAGGCATGACTTCCAGTGGAAGAAGAAGGACATCAACCCACTCTCAAAATCATCAACCCAGAATTTGACCTGACACTAATAATGATACTCTGCTGTGCTCGTAGACAGGAACCATAGCATAGCTTTCTCGTGAGAGTCTTCGTCTAGCAGCAGGTGGAAGCAGATGCAAAGACCCACAGCCAAGCTTCAGGCAGAGTTACAGTTTGGGGAGTCTTGTTGAAGAGTAGGGGATAGAATTGAGCAAATCAGAAGGATCAACAGCACCACAAGAAGACTACAAAGTCAATTAACCTGGGCCCATGTGTGCTCTCAGAGACTGAACCAACTAAAGACCATAAAGGGGCTAGAAATAGGCCCTCTGCACAATCAAGTCAATGTGTAGCTTGGTCTTCAAGTGGGTTCCTTAACAATTAGAGTCAGCACTGTCTCTTACTCTGTTGTCTAGAATAGGTTTGCTCTTTTCTTTTCGTATTTTTAAATTAAATTAAATTTAAAGTTTTTTGCTTATTCACTTTACATCCCTCTCATTACCCCACTGCCCCCCTCCAGGTCACCTTCTCCCACAATCCTTCCCCTCTACTTCATCCCTTTCTCCTCTGGGAGGTTACCCCCATGGGTATCTCCCTTAACACACATACACCCTGGAGCTTCATGTCTCTGCACGGCTAGGAGCTTCCTCTCCCACTGATACCAGACAAGGCTGACCAGCTAGTAGAACATATCGCCAACTACATGCAACAGCTTCTGGAATAACTCCTGGTCCAATTGTTTAGGACCCAAATGAAGGTCAAGCTTCACTTATACTGCTGCTACACACTGCTACATAAGAGTGGGGAGGCCTAGGGCCAGCCTGCGTATGTTCTTTGGTTGGTGATTCAGACTCTGAGAGCCCCAAAGGTCCAGGTTAGTTGACTCTGTTGGTCTTCCTATGGAGTTCCTTTCTATAACTGATGAGGGTGAGGAGATGGGAGGCATCTCCAGAATGAGACAGAGATCTGAGATAAGGGAAGCATCCAAGAATCAATGGGGGTGACATTAGCAGCACCTCACAACACTGGGGATATAGAACCAGAAGAGGCCACTTCCTGCATCCCAGTGGATCAATTGAGTCACCAACCCACCCACAAAACTTTCAACCCCCAAATTTTTTCCTGTCTACATGAAATGCAGGGAAGGGGGAGGAAACAGAGACTTGGGGAATGGCCAACCATCCCATGAGCAAGCACCAATCCCTAAAATATCTCTTTTCTAATGCGATGCTCTAATGCGATCCCTCTCTGTAAAGACCTTCTTAACCAGAGTGCTTTGGTTCGGGATGCCAGCAGTACCTGATTCCTATGACTTCAAAGAATCCCTGCTCTTCTTATCCAGTTCTGCTCTAAACTCATGTTTGTTACCCTCATTCATGGGAAGCTATAGGTGTTGGACTCTAATAAACAACTGGCATGTGCTTTACCCATGGCACACTCTTTTTCAGGTAACAACTCTACTTGCTACCCACAGCAACCATGGTATTTATCATCCTCTTCTATCTTGACTTTGTGTTGCTGGGCTGGCCTCAGACTGTGCTACCCGAGACTGTCATACACCTAGCACTTCTCCTTTAAGAACTCAGCTTTAGTTGTCTCTAGTTAAGTGAATGGCTAACAATTCTCAAACGGAGGTGAATTTTCAACAATTTATTTTCATGAAAAAAGGAGCCCTCAGCATATTGAACTTCCGTTAAATACTTGATTGTAAGGTGCTAATAGATTTGAGACAGGGGCAGTTTTATGTTACTTCAATTAACGAGTGAAGATTAAGACACTGCTCTGTTTGTGCCACTTTGGGCTTTAAGAACAGTGTTCATTCATTTCTAAAAATCAATGTAACTCCCTGGATCTCCACCAGCCAGGGGCTAGGGTTTAGAGTAATCTTGATGCTTCTGTCTCTCTGAGACAGTTTCTTCTCTCCAACAGGTCTTCTATCATTTATGTGCACCATTCTAAAGGATAACTTGATCTGTGCCATATTCATTGCCAGCTATCCTTCAGTGTTATTTTTCCTTCACATGTCACTAGCTGTGTAGAAGTGTACTATTTTGGTCACAGGGATGTTGTTCTTAGCCCATGCCATATTCCACTCATGGGTTCACAGGAGAGAAATCTCCTTCAGAAACGAATTGGTGGTTTGCTACTAAGACTATTTTCCTTTGGATGAGAGCGCTTGCTTGTGTTGATTATCCTAAGACAGCAGAATAAGCCTAAAGAGATATGCATTTTGGATGATAGGTATGTAGCTCTTCCCAGCCCTTTGTATTATTACTGCTGAGCCATCATCTCTTTCTTTTGTATTTCAATATTTTTAATCATGTATACTGAGCCCTGGTGAGTAGCTCTCACTTCCATTCTGTACACCAGGAGGAGGATGTGTTCAGAGTGACTATATGACTTCTTAACCTCTGATCTTTCCTCCCATCCCTAAATGATTACTAGGACTTATGCTGCCTGCCTAGGGTTACTGCAATAAAGTACCACTATCCGGGTGGATTAAGGAGCAGAAATCCAGTGCACAGTCCTGGAGGCAATAACTGCCGATGTTTTTGGCATTGTCAGTTCCTTCTAAGGGCTATGAAGGAACCGTGTGTTTTAAGATTTGTGCTTATATGTTTTTTTTTCATCTTTATTAACTTGGGTATTTCTTTTTTTTTTTTTAACTTGAATATTTCTTATATACATTTCGAGTGTTATTCCCTTTCCCGGTTTCCGGGCAAACATCCCCCTCCTCCCTCCCCTTCCTTATGGGTGTTCCTCCCTGACCCTCCCCATTGCCACCCCTCCCCCAAGAACAGTCTAGTTCACTGGGGTTCAGTCTTAGCAGGACCCAGGGCTTCCCCTTCCACTGGTGCTCTTACTAGGATATTCATTGCTACCTATGAGGTCAGAGTCCAGGGTCAGTCCATGTATAGTCTTTAGGTAGTGGCTTAGTCCCTGGAAGCTCTGGTGGCTTGGCATTGTTGTACATATAGGGTCTCGAGCCCCTTCAAGCTCTTCCAGTTCTTTCTCTGATTCCTTCAACGGGGGTCCTATTCTCAGTTCAGTGGTTTTATATTCACTTGGCATCCTTCTTCTATGGATTTTTCTAAATGGTCTCTATTTAAATTAATGCAAAAATTTGTGCATATTTATGTGTAAAATGCAAAAATTTTATACACGAGCACAATGGATAATAACCCAAACAGCAAGATTACCTTTTCCGTCTCTTTATGTGTTTGGAATTATTGAATTTCCCTGTTATTCTTTTCATTAAATAAAGTAAAAAATAAAGTTTTATTAAGCACAGTCACTTTGTTATGCTGTAGAGCCTCAGAATCTACTCATTCCACTGTACTTTGGTATCTTGTAGTCATCCTTCATCTATTCTTACTCCCCCTCATTTTTATCAATCCTTATGGACCACTGTTCTGCTCTCTCCTTCAAATGGGAGCACTAATTTTGCTTCTTTATGCATGAGAATAAATGACATTTTTGTCTCTGTATCTAGCTTAACATTTTCCCTTTTCCATACTGGTCATAGAACTTTATGGTGTTTATAGCTATTCAATGGCCTCATTTTAGCTTGATTACCTGTGGAACTTGAGTCCCAAGATGAAATCCATTCCTACTACTTAAACTTTCTTCTAAACTCGTAACTGAAGAGGTCTAGTTCTCGGCAGAACCTGAGTTTACCACTTAGCTGAACGGATAGTGCTTCAAACTACCCCCTAAATGTTTATGTTTATACTGACATACAAATGTAACTTCCAGGCTTAAACAGAGAGATTTCTCCTTGCATTGAATGTAGGAAAATTTAAAGACCCATGGCTGTTTAAGAGGCTGAGAATAAAGTTTGACTGAGGGTTGAGCTCTAGACACTTTTAATACCACTTTAGGGCTCTGAGAAAACTGTATAATGGATAGAAAGAATGTAAGACTCAGAGAAGAAGGAAGGGGCCTAAAACATATGTAAGCGTGGTATAGCTATGGAAACCACAAGTTTCCATAGGAGTAGTTAATATACTGCATAGAAGTGAAACCCGACTCACAATCCCCTATTGAAGGAGAAGAATAGCACTGGGATTTACCACATCCTGATGATGTGTGGTCAAGTAATAGATCCTAGGAGAGAGGGAGCAATGGTATTCAGCCATCTATCCACTTGTGAAGCAAATTCTAAATGCTAGTTCCAAACTCAAAATTGCATAGAGAACATCAACTTGATTTTTGACCATAACTCAGCAGAGACTCTAGCTGTAGTGAATGCATTGGTAGTATTAGTTATTTTTTGTAAGAACATGATGGATTATGCTAAGTGCATTCCACATGTGGATAGTGCAAACTGGCTGTATAGAATGTGCTAGTAGAATATAACTGCAGAATCATTTAGTCACTGTGTCACCCTAGTGTTAATTAACCAGATAGCGTTTTTAAATGTGTCACATTTGTTGGTTTAAGTTCTTGGGACAGAGAGTTCTTTGCAACATAGAGGAGAAATATCTACAGCCATACAAGAGAACTTTCAAATGGGAAAATTTCAATAATAAATTAAGCTAGTATATACTGCATTACTTATAAAAGTTAAATACATTTTAAAATTAACTGGTGCTATGACAAAGAAGTATTAAAATGTTACAGAATAAGGAATGATTTAAGTAAACAAAGTTTAGAAACTACACAAAGGTCATATGAAATTTTAAATTTCATAAACGTTAAAAAGAAAATACTTTTCATGCTCTTCTGAGATAAAGTCAAGCTTCTAAACAATGTACAGAAAGAATACAAATGGCATGTACACATTTCTCCCCTTTCACCAAAGTGCTTATATATCAATGTGGAAGAGAGGGCAGAATGGGAATAAGACACAAGTAGGGGATGACTGAAAAGGAGGAGTGTTTAGTGGACACAGCAGGGCAATTTTACATAGGAACTCACAATGGTTGTGACATAGTGCACAAGGCCTGGAAAAGCCCAAACCGATAGGGTACCTGGTATGGAAAAGAAAGTTGGTCATGAAGCGCCACTCTTCAGTGAGAAGAGATTTGCCAAGTCTTTGCTTTTAGAAGAACAAAAGTGAGTTTTTCTAAATGTGTAACCCCTGGTAAGTCCACTGCATTCCAGTGGATGGCCATACATCCAATGTTTCAACAGAACAAACTGGTCTTGATATTGGAGAAAAGATACTCAATGCAATGGGAACTGAAGGGGAGTGAATTTGGGGAAAACTGGGGGAGCAAAGATGAATATAACCAAATACATACAACCTTCTCTAACAACTAAAATGGGGGACACTTGTGTCCTTCATTCAGAATTTCCAAGTGTTCATTTGCTGACATTAGCCAGCTTCCCTTTTTTCTTTATTTCTTCCTCTTTTTCGAGCCCCTATCATCTCTTTATCCTTTCCCTTCATGTTCAAAGATTTTCCCATGATCATTCCAGTTTTCACTTTTTAAGTTTCCACTCTTTCAGACATATACTTCTGCCTGGTCGATCTGATAATTCTGTCTAATTTTGCAGACATCTCTGGCATGGAAGTTGAATCCAAATCTGCCACTTCACAGGGTTTTCACTTATGCACTCTGGGCCATCACAGACATTGTGAGGTTCCATCTGTAGTTTATGGATAAAGAGACAAGTTCCATGGTGAGTCTGTCGGTCTCTGCCATTTGAGTCTGCTGGAATGCTAGAGGAGGCACACATTTGTCACTAAGAACACTTCTCCTTTGTCCACATTTATTGACCATGGTTTCCAGTTGCTGAAGCATAATTTTGACTAGACAAAATGTCGTTAATGAACTTAGAGGAAATGTTTATGCCACTCACTCCTAGAACACGTTGCACAAAGAGTCACCTGAGTAACCTTACTTCCTTTGTTTTAGTCATTTTCCTATTACTATAGAAAAATTCCTGAGTCTGGGTATTTTATGATGAAACAAGTTTCATATAGCGTAAAATCCTGTGTCTGAAAGTCACAGATTTTAGCTTTAGTCTATGGTAAGGTTCTTATGAAGACCATCATATCAAAGGAAACCAATGTGGAAGCATCATACATGTAAGGGCAGACAAACAATTCAGAGGTCATCAATGCTCGATTTTAATAATAACCTGCTCCTAGGAGACAGCTAGGCTTGTCCAGATCCTGACCAATACATATGTGGATACTTGTGTCCAACCACCAGACTGAGCATGAGAATCCTGAGATGGAGAGTTAGGGAAAGGACTGAAGAAGCTGAAGAGGGTTGCAACTCCATAAGATGAACAACAATATCAACCAACTAGACTCCCCCAGAGCTCCCAGGGACTAAATAGTACACATGGAGGGACCTATGGCTCAAGATGCATATGTAGCAGAGAATGGCCTTATCTGGCATCGATGGGAGGAGAGGCCCTTGGTCTTGTGAAGGCTCAATGCCACAGCTTAGGGGAATGCTAGGGTGCTGAGGAAGGAGTGGTTAGGTGTGTGTGGGAGCACCCTAATAGAAGCAGCGGAAGAGGGATGGGATAGGACGTTTATGGAGGAGACACCTGGAAGGAGGATAACGCTTGAAATGTAAATAACTAAAATAACCAATACAAATAAATAAATAAATAATAGTAATCTGTTCTTAATGATGAACTGAGTGCTTGTAGCAAGCAACCATATTAATACCTTCTGAGGGCAATGCTTCAAGTGATCTACTCACTCTTCTTGAGACCCCCAACCCTGAACAGTCCCATTGCTAACATTTATAGTTGATGATCCAATTTCCTGCATGTAGACTCCTGAAGGACATACTCATGTATAGTTAGATCATTGTACCTTACATCTGTACACATATATGTGAAACTTCAACAGCTTTCCTTCCAGCTGTGTTAGAAATAACAGCCCTTTACAATGTATTTGTTACTTCAATAAATCACTATTTCTAAATGCATTTGTTCTGAATCATGTTGACCAATTATCAACAATAACCTGACCATTTTCACCCTAGACATCATCGTAAAAGTTAAATTAATATTTGAATTATCAGGCAATGATCTCATCTATTGTAAATTGTATTTTAATTAACACTCCTTGGCTTGTTCATTTATTTGGAGTATTCTTTCTCTCTCTCTCTCTCTCTCTCTCTCTCTCTCTCTCTCTCTCTCTCTCTCCCTCCCTCTCTCTCTCTCTTTCTCTCTCTCTCTCTCCCTCTCTTGCCCTGTCAAAGCCTTTGAAAGTGTGTAAATTCCACTATTTGTTGTTATTCATTCATTGTATTGGTTGCTGAACAAAGTAGTAATTTTGAAAATTATAGCCATCTAACACCTACATTTGAAAAAGGTGGGTCATTCTAAGGAACATTGCTACCTAGATAATAATTAAGACCTGCAGTGAGAATGTACCATATTGGGACATGTAATGATTTCTTTTAACAAATTTTGGAAATGAGATAAATAAATCATTTAAAGGACACATCTACTCTTAAGCTACTATTGAATTTCAGCTTGTGAAGTAGTGTAAATCAGTGTAAATTAGGGAATATTACACACCTACTCCCTCCCACCTCACTTCCCTGCCCTCCTCCCACATCTCTCATCCCTGGGGCATCAAGTCTTTAGAAGATTATGCCCAATCTCTCCCACTAAGGCCAGACAAGGCAGTCTTCTGCTTCTTAGATGCCTGGGGCCACAGACCAGCCCATGTATGCTCTTTGGTTGGTGACATAGTCTCTGGGAGCTCTGAGGGTTCCAGGTTAGTTGATACCGTTGGTCTTTCTCCGGGGTTGCAATTGCCTTTAGCTACTTCAATCCATTCCCCCCAACACTTTCATAGGGGTCCCTGCTTCAGCCCACATGGTTGGGTGTAAGTGTCTATATGTGTCTCAGTGAGCTGCCGATACAGCCTCTCAGAAGATAAGCACGCTAGGCTCCCGTCTGCAAGCACAGCATGCTAGCAGTAATAGTGTCAGGGTTTGGTGCCTGTGCATGGGAAAGATCCCAAGTTGGGCCAGTCATTAGATGGCCTTTCCTTCAGTCTCTGCCTCATTTTATCCCTACATTTCTTTTAGACAGGAATAATTCTGGGTTAAAAATTTTGAAAGTAGGTGGCTGTCTCCATCCCTCCACTAGGGAACCCATCTATCTACTAGAGGTGGTCTCTAAGGTCCCATCTCCTCACTGGTGGACATTTCAACTAAGGTTTTCCGCACTGAGTCCTGAGGGCTTCTCATTTCAGAGGTCTGTGAAACTTTCTAGAGGTTTCCCTTACCCACTACCCTCCTCCGCTGCATGTTTCCACTCATTGTCCCGGCCCTCTGCCCTTCTCTCCTGTTTTTCCCTATACCTGATCCCGCCCCTCCTTTATCCTCTCCCTCCCCTCTCCCACCCAGGTGTCTCCTTCCCTCTGCTTCCCATGATTATTTTCTCCCCCCTTTTAAATGAGATAGAAGCATCTTCCCTTGGGCTTTCCTTCTTGTGAAACTTCATACAGTATGTGAGTTGTATCATGGGTAATCTGTACATTTTTTTGTTACTATCCATGTATGAGTGAGTATGTACCATGCATGTCCTTTTGGATCTGAGCTACTTGACTCAGAATGATATATCCTAGTTCCATTCATTTGCCTGCAAAACTCAAATCCTCATTCTTAAAATTTGTGTTTGGATTGTAGATAGATTAGAAATCTGTATTCTTGTGTATGATATTCCTTCACTTTATGAAACGATTAAATCAAAATCCTTTGGATATCTATTCATTTAAATAATGGTGCCAGTTCTGATGATGCCAAGTTACCACCAGACCTGAAAATGACTGTATTATGTAAAGTCACATACATGGGGTTCTGAGAGGTACAATGGCCAGCAAAATATGTAGTCTTCCTTACATGGAAAGATGATTTCTCTGGAAGACAGTTGGTCATCATTGTGTACAGTAGAGTGGACGCAGCTGTGATGCTCACCAATAGCTGTGAGTGAGAGCAATGCCTGTGAGTTGAAGCAGACGACCTACACAGGTAAGTTAAGTCTGCCCAGGTTTTCCACCACCAGGGAAACACTAGCACTGTGAGATCCATCAGCCATGAAATAAAAAAGAATCTAATCACTAGATGTCAGTAGTTTAGTGTTTTTTTTTTATATGAATAAGCTTACAAAAATGAGAAAAGGCTTCTAATGCGTTATATTAAAGAAATATTGAAAAATTCTTATTGCAGCTGGAGTTATTTTTAAGAGAGCTTTTATAAGTAAGACTTTCCAGGGAGACATTTTTCAGCTTTTCATGAGGGCACTCACCCATCACAATCACTGTACTCGACTCTGTTACACTGAAAGCATTAAAGGGATCTTTTTTTTTTTTTTGGTTCTTGGTACATTGCTGTATATCTGGACACTATCCATAATTTTATTATTAATGAATACTTACATTTTGTTTATTGATTTACTTTTCCATGCCTTTAAGACAAGTATATATTTGGAAAAAAATCTTCTACAATTTCTAAAATACAAGTACCATAAGTTAGTGAAATTTGGCACCATTGTGCTGTGCAGTGCTGCTCTTGGATGGGCTAGAAAAGCTTTCAGCGGTTCCCTGTTTCTCAGAGTAGATTGATCACTGGTCTGTATCTGTTCAGAAAACCAAATCCTTTTTTCTTTCTTTCTTTCTTTTTCTTTCTTTTTTTTTTTTGCAAAATACAAGATTATGGTTTGTATTTCAATCATTACTTAACGTAAAGAAAACATTGCCAGGCAGTACAAACATCAATACTCATGAAATATTGTTCCTTAAAAAATGTTGGCTAAATTTACATATAGATTAAACTTAAAATTTATGGAATGTGATTTTCTTTCTTTCTGATGGCTTAATGCCACTATATTTTATGAGTGAGGTTTCCATACATATTTCTCCACCTTTTACCATGAAACTGAAGTTATGAGAGATACTGTCTTTGGCAGACACCATGGTGTTAAGTTCAAAATTGAAATTCGGATGGCAGAAAATGGTGCACTGAAGCATGACTCAGGCCTTCAAACCAGAACAAGACAGGCGAAGGCGTGTGGTCTATGTTTCCTGTCAGCTTTACATCAGTACCAGCTCTGAGAGTAAGTTACTTGTATGGAATAAACAGATATCTGTCACACATCAGAGAGAGAGAGATAGAGAGAGAGAGAGAGAGAGAGAGAGAGAGAGAGAGAGAGAGAGAGGAGACACACACACATAAACACATACACACACACAAACACACATGCACAGACATACACAGAGATGCACACAGATAAATATACAGGCACATACACACATACATAAGCAGACAGACAGACATACACACTGATACACATAGACATGCACACACAGAAACACACACACACACACACACACACACGCACGCACACACCATTTGATTTACTTTTGACAAAGAGAAACAAGTCTATTCTTTTCTCCTGCCTTCTCCTTGTTTCATATCTCATGGCTCTGTCACTGGAAGGTAGGTAACAAAACTTTAGTTTTGATTAACTGTAACCTTTTATCTAAAGACTATGTGGTTTACTGTGTCTAGTTTAATGGTTATGAACACTTCCAGAGGTTAAGTATATGAAAGAAGACTTACTCACTGGAATAGTCTTACATATTCTACTCATCCTTGGGGCATTGGCCTATTTGATGACCTCTACAAATGCTGATGTCATCTGTCAAGTTTGTAGTAGATTTTGAGATGGACATTTGCAAACGTTAGTATGGCTAAAGGAAATGTAAGATGTCATTCCGAACATCTGTGTCTTTTTATTTATATCGTGATTACTTAGTGACAGGAAGAAGTAGGCAAAGTTGACTTGAATATGACTAAAAAGTTTCAGTAGCATAACTTGTCAACCAGCCAAAAAGCAAGATTTCCAAAATGGTCAATGAAAGAGGAAGAGAAGGAGAGTAAGTGGATGGAGAAAGGGATACAAATTGACTCACACAGCATGAGCTTATATTCATAAGTCCACTAGAATTTTGATTATTACTTCTCAAACTAGAAAATAAGTAATCCATTTAAGCAGAGTCCTCTTCACAACTGATTTAAGACTCTCTAGGAAAAAGCTCTGAACAATAAATGGAATCAGTAGGGTGGATGAATATATAGAAGTGCACACACACACACACACACACACACACACACACACACACACACACACACACCAGTAATAACTATGGAAGAAGTCAGGAATTTGAGGTGTATTACATGGCCCTCAGGAGAAATAAGAGGGCAGAGATGGATTGATAAAAATGACCTAAGTATGTGGCTTATGTACAGCATTCTTAAAAACTAAAATAAATCAATAAATAGAAACAAAAAAAGGTGTAAAAATAAAACAAAACTCTAGAGAGTGGGCTCATTGGCTCAATGAGTAATAGAGCCTATAATTTGAATTCCATCCCTGAAATCCACTTGGTAAGAAGAATGAACTAACAAATATTTTTCTCAGACCTTCACATGCAATCTGTGACATGATCATGAGCACACATAGAAACATATGCTCTCTCACTCCCCCCTCCCCCTCCTCTCCCTGTCTCTGTCTCTGTCTGTTTTCTCTCTCTCTCTCTCTCTCTCTCTCTCTCTCTCTCTCTCTCTCTCTCTCTCTCTTTCTCTTTTTCTCTCTCCTGGAATTGGAGCTTTCTATCCTGCTCTCTGAATGGGCAACCCCCCAGCATACACACAGGCATGTAATAACTATTTCCTCCCAGTGTACCAACTGCAGTGAGAGTCACAAATAAGACATAAGTAGAAAAGCTACTCAGTCACGCTTTGCCCTTTTGCTACATTAACATACCAAAGGGCGTAAATCCCCTTCCTATCCTTTCATTACTCTTGTATCCACAGCTATTTTCCACTACATCTTAACACAGCAGCTTGCACTTTCCCCCTGGAGCTGAACGAATGATGAAACCCAGCCCTGGCCAGCACAGAAGCCACTGTATTTTAAACCATAGCAAATTCCTCTTGCAAATAGGAAAGTACAACTTAGGAACAAATAAATTCGAAAGTCAACCCTGACTCAGTGAACTCTGAAAAGTGCCTTTATTCCTCAAGCTTAAGAGCTGCTAAGAGCACTCAGAAAGCCAGTTGCAGTCCTTACAGCCTGACTCGGGTTGATCACCAACTCCACGAAATGAGCAGAAAATGACAACCCTGAGGGACACCATTCTGTCTTACTAGTTCCAATCCAAAAGCTACAGCTCAAACCTACTCATTATCCTCGGGTTCACATGCATTTTCAAAACTGTCTGAGATGATTCTCTTTTTCAGTGAGTGATAAGCAGTGATAGAGTTTGTGTATTTCCTTCCCTTACCAAAACCGGGAAGCTAAATGGGCTTTGCGGACATTTTATTTCACCCATGCAGAAGAGTGTTTTCAATTTCAAACAGGAAATATGTTTCTCTACACCATAAATCTCATAAAAAGGAAGAGTTGATTCACTTACTAATTGGCCTACTCATTCAGTGATGCATTTCCAGTCAACTACCATGGCCACAGTTACTGCTTCAAGGCTGCAGCAATTAATTTGTTCCCAATGCAGAGGAATATCCAAAAGTGAGCTAGAATATTATGTAGGAAACTAATGCATGTTGGGGGCAACGTTTCTAGCTTATGAAGCTACTTTGCTTAGTTACTATTGTGCTTAGTAAACACACTTGTGACGGCAGCACATTCCCTCCAGAACCGAGTGGAGGTGGTAAGTGGATCATGTATGTGCTTGTAGACTAGCAGAAAAAGTAATGTCATCTTTGAGTATCTGTGTAACCAGTCACTTGTTCTCCCATTTTCTTCACATGTGTCCTAGACTGTCCCTTACTCTATGACTCCCTGTCCCAAATGCTTTACAACCTTCATAGTTTAAGATTTTTACTTTGCTGTTGGTTTTATTTCTCTGTTATAATTCTTTCTGTACTTGTTCTCTATGGCTATTTTCTTTTGATCAATCATGGGGAATGTGTGTCCAAGTAGTAGTATCAATCCCACCCGTTGACAATTCTCTCCTCTACATTATCTATTAAATGCTGAGGACCATGAAAGTATTTATTTATCCAAAATAATTGAAAGTAGAGTCTCAATAAAATGCTTCCACACCAATAATTGCCGTAACATTTCCTCAGTGGCTAAAAGATGAGTTTGTGGAGTAATCTACTGCAGACAGACAGTGTAAGAGTATTCGGCCTTAAAAAGAGAAACAGTTCTAATGTATGTTTGACTGTGGGTGAACCCTGAAAATATTATAAGAGAAATAAACTTTGAAAGTAAATCGAACCAGATTCAAAAGGTCAGACATCATGTGACTTAGCCTACATAAAGTAAATTCATAGAGGCAGAAAATTGTGTTAAGATTGCCAGAGTCTTGAGAGCGGGCAAAGGGATGAGTTTAATGAGTACATGGTTTAGGCTTTGGAGGATGAAAATGTCCACAAAATGGCCCTAATGGTCACACATTTGAAACATGAAACGCATTTCCCTGATGTAAAAAGTACAGAGTAAAGGTATTTTTGTTCCTTTTTATTTTTTGAACTTTTCCCCAATACTTCATTTATTTTATTTACTTTATATCTGGCTAATGGCGCCCACTCCTCTCCTCCCAGTACCACTCTTACAAACCCTATTCCTCATTGCCCTCTCTCCTTCTACTCAGAAAAGGGGAACCTCCCCCTTGGATGCCACCTCACCCTGGGACATCTAGTGATAGCAGGACTAAGTATACTCACTGAGGCCCAACTAGACAGTGCAGACAGGGGGAAGGTGATCCAGCGGCAGAAAACAAAGACTGAGATAGCCCCAGCTACACTTGGTATGGGTCCCACAGGAAGACCAAACTGCACACCTGCTCCAAATGTGTAGGTAGTCAAGGTCCAGCTCTTCTATGTCCCAGGATCTGTGAGCCCTCGTGACCTGAGATGAGTTGACTCTAAGTCTTGTGGCATCATTGAACCTTCCAACTTGCCCTCTTCTATCCCATACTCTTCAGCAAGAGTCTTTGCCTGATGTTTGGCTGTGGGTCTCCACATCTGCTTCCATCCAATGCTGGAAGAAGCCTCCCGGGAGACACTTATGCTAAGTTCCTGTCTGCAAGCATAGTGGAGTATGCTTAACCATGTCAGAGGTTGGCCGTCTCACACGGGATGGGTCTCCAGTTGGGGCAGTCAATGGCTGGCCGTTCTTTCTGTCTACGCTCCATCTTTATTTCTGCATATCTTGCAGGCAAGACAAAGTTTAAGTGAAGGCTTTAAGGGTGGCTCGATGTCCTCTCCCTCCTCTGCAAGTCTTCCTTTCATTCTGTACCCAGTACTTTGCACTGCCTTGTACACAAAGAAAGTACTTAACGGGCTGTTTTGTGGCAACTGAGTTAAAGTTTTAAATCCACCACAATGTCTCTAGCTCACCCCTGATGTTAATGACTGCATGCCCACTGCATATGTACACTTTGCAGTGGGGTTACACGGCTTCAGGTGGCACTTGAAATAGTTCCACGCAGTTCAGATCATAGCCTATCGTTCTATTCATATAGAGGGAGTTTACTCATTTTCTACGTGTTACTAGTTTAAACATTTCTGGGACTTACTCTCATTCTGTTGCAACAGTTCCAGTACTTTATAAATATTCACAAATGGCTATGTTATCTACAAAATGAGTAGAGATGGAAGAAAGGCAATAATTGTGTGTGAGTCTAGCCTGTGAGAGGAGAGCATGGCTGTGCTGTTGCCTTCCTTTGATCCCTGATAAGTTGACCACTGATTTGCACCTCTTTCGTTTAACCAAAACCTACCAGGCTTTCTCTTAGTCCTTTTTTTATTTTTAGTATTTGTTCCAATTAGTGTATGCGTAGAGTGTTTATTAAAACACAGAAAGTGATAACTTGCATCTGAGGATACTGTTTCCTTACAGTGCATTCATAGCTTCATTACCTCCGAGCATTCCCCAGCCTCAGGAGCCTTTATAGGGGACATTTGAGCCTTTAGAGTCTTATGCTATTTCTGTATGATCCTGCTTATGTACTTTTTATAACTCTACATAGCCTGCCCTGACTTTATACACAATTTTGTGTGGTTTAGATGTTAGAAAGCAGTTATCCATGACTGTTTTTGATGAACTGTGACATATAAGTAGAAACAGAAACATAACATGGCAGAAAGAGAGAAAGAAATAAAGAAACTGAGAACAAGTGACACAGAGACACATTCCCAATCGGTCTCCAGGGCAAAGCCATTCAGTCATCACTAAAGACATTGCCAAGAGACTTTATAACTCGCAGAAAGCAAAGCGTCCAGAAGAGCCACGGAGATAGCAGATACGCCCATCTCCTTCTCCCCATTCTGACATGAATGATGGTAGCGTGATCCATGGCCAGTGTCAGTTACTGCGATTTATCTATCAACATTTCACCTGTCAGCATCTGCCTTACTCTTTACCTCTGACCTCACTTTACTGAGACAAATAGTAAAAAAGAAAGTCAACATCTCCCCCTGAAGCTGGTTTACAGTTTGTGTTCTGTTTCTTTTAGCAAAAGTAAATGGAATGTTTGCCGTACTTCCCACGTTAGGGCCATGCCCCAGTGCTGCCTAATGGGGCTTAAGCATTATGACCCAATGGCTCGTTTCTGTGGGCTGACTATTTGGAATTAGCCTGTATTTTGAAGCTGCTTCAAAATCTCTGCCCGTATCTCCATAGTAGGAAATCTTTTCAATTTGTGCCATTTGCCCTAAAATTATTTAGCGCTTTATCACTTCTGAGTCACCTAGGAGGAATGATTAATTCTTTGAATCTCAAATTTTTCATTTGGATATTGGGTACCAGTAAATAATGACCTCCCCGTAGTATTGCTGCTTTGAGGTTTCTTTTAGAAAGCAGGTGTTGAAATAGATATTAATCCATAATGAATTCTTAAAAAATTAATTAGTAAAAATTGCATAATTATTAACTTCTTGTCCTACCTGGCATGGTTAAAACAGACTTATGAAGCTACTGTGGGAAATATCAGTTGTTCACCTATTCCTTCTTGCCTAAAACACTTGATCCCAAAGCTAGTCTATTAATATATGATTTATAACTTTGATAACTTCTGTTTTTCACTGTTTTAATATTAGTTTTTCATTCATAAGTCTCAATGCTGTTCAACTAGCAACTAGTACAGCTTAATTTTAAGTAGATGTTTACATCAATATATCAGTTATATTTCCAGTTCTTTCTCAAGATAGCCTAATGGTTTCTCAAGCCGAATTTTCACCAGATGAAGAAACAGAGAGAAACAAAAGGCTTTTGTGTATGCATTCTCTTCAAGCAAGGCCTTCCTGGATGGATTTCCTGCTCAGAGCCTGAGCTGTCTGAGAACAAAGCTTACTAACAGCACCACAGGAAAAGGATTGCAGTGCAAACATCAGGATTTGTGAGTCAATGCATATGGGAGTTTAGTTATTCCATGCCCAAATGGGTTCTGGAAAATTATTTAGAAACCTCTGCCTTGCTGAAAATTTGCCAAGCTCAGAGAAGGTAGCTGGATGATTTCCTAATTTTAAGAGCATTTCTGGGGCCATGAGGATTGCTTTGACAACAACATGTCTTTTCTTAGTTTGCAGCCTGTGCCTATGGCTTTAACAGCGATGCAATTGGACTTGGATTCCTGCAACTGTCAAAGTGAATGAAATGAAGCATGAATCCCACTGCTTTATCCTCCTGCATTTGGGTTTGTTTTCCAAAGTAATTACTTGCAGAAAGTAGTGTTTTGTTTTGCTTTTCTGCTGCAGAGAACAAAGTCTCACAATGAATCAATTCTCCGTTCTTCTTTTTTATTCGATATTTTCTTTATTTACATTTCAAATGTTATCCCCTTTCCCAGTTTCCCCTCTGGAAACCCCCTGTCCCATCCTACCCCCTGATTCTATGAGGGTGCTCCCCCACCCACCCATCCACCCACCCACCCACTGTTCTTGTATAGAATTCCAAGGACAGCCGCTCTGAAGATGACCGGAGACATTTAAAGGAAGCAGAGATTTCTTACAAGGAAAAAAGAACTGGACTTTTTGACACTGTAAGGAAAATGATAAGGAAAAACAGGGCAGGGTGCAAAGTGAGAATCATTGTACTGTGGACAAACCAAATGCACTATCCATCTACTGATGAGTAATATATTTTTGAAACCACATTTATGATTTAATTTCATCAAAAGTAAGCCTTTCTGTTAGGTTCAATACTTTTCTAGTTCTTTCATTTATGGAAGAATCAACCCATCTCTCCAGCTAATCAAATATTCTGGTTTATGACCCTTATCAACCAGCAAACTTTGGCTGAAGTCATATCAGGTAACTTGTGATGCTACATCTAAAGAAAACTAGAGCTCTTACCTTCACACTACTGAGCATTGCCATGAACTCAGAACATAGCCTGGCAAGCCTTCGAGAGACAGAAGACCAGGGTGAAGAACTGAGACCACCAGTTAGCAGCCCACAGAACTGTAAGACATCTACACAGCTCAGAACCCCCTTAAAATAATCAGCTGATACCTGTGGAAATTAATCCAGGCAAGAGAGGATCAATCAGAACTAGTAGCTGATTCCTGCAATGAAGCCATTAATTGGCCGGGTTATTACCACACAACAAGAGTTAAATATCGCTGGCTTCCCAAATGCACACACACACACACACACACACACACACACACACACACACACACACACACACTCCCCACATACCCCAGTGTGGTAATTTGACAAGATATTCACTACTCCATAGACATATTATGGTCAAGATCAAAAGCATATAGACACTGATTGAGAACTGTACTGTCCCTGAGGCAGTGTTTCCTTGTATGAACAGTGAGTGAGTGCAGATGTTGTGAGACAAAGAGATTTAAGTTGTATGGATTCATGGCACAGAATTAGGGTTTGCCTTGCTCCTTTTCTTCATAGACCATTTCTATTTCACAGGTTCCCTCTTTGTTCTTGCGTTCTATGCTTTATGAACTTTTAGCTTTTAGCTGTTGAAAACTTTTTCTTAGAACTGTGTTTGACATGCTTGTTCTGTTTGGTCTAACTCATGCTCGGTAAGCAGGCAGAGTGTCATTCACGCTATCCACATGTCAGTCAGTGGAGGAGCTTGTTACCCACTTTATCTTCCCTTCATTCTTTTGTGTTATGAACCAATCCTCCTAGGGAGAATATGAGAAGAGCAGCCAAAGGCCTTGGCTTAGTCACATCAATCACAGGCTACCTTACCAAATCAATTGAAATGTCTCCTGAGATCACCCATATACACACACTCTCACTCACCAACACGCACTAACACCACCATCTCTCGCATGTTTTCAAACACACAAAAATGTCACAAAAGTACATGTCTCCTCTTTCATATCTAATACACACTTCACAAATATGTACATACAAACACATGCACCCCTAATAATCCACAATCACAGGCACTACCTCATTAAGTCAGTCCCATACACCCAGCACAGGCTCTCTCACACACAACACATGTCGACATGCTATCACACAAAGAAAACATGCTCACTGTCACACTCTCATTTGCATAGCAATTCGATACGCATTCACACATATATGCTCTTAAGACAACACAAACTCACACATGCACTCACAATTACCCCAAATCACCGACTCACACTTAAACTTAAGAACCACGGTATCAGAATACCATCTGTGCTTGCATACACACGTAGTCTCAAGCACACTAGTAATTATATTCTCATTTTCTCATCTTCATGAAGGGGACGTGGGTTTATATACTCATAAATATGAGTTTACAAAATCATTTTAACAGAGACCCCAAGAATCCTAGAGAGCTTGAATCCTGTACTCGGTGAGAAGTCAGAGATAATAATGGAAATCTGAGTGCAATGAAGGAGGAGCATCCTGGGAGGCCATCAACCAGCACCTTATACCTCTTTTTGAGGTATAGTAAATAGATTTGCAATCATTTTCAGGCATTGCCAATGTGTAGTATATCCTAAGAAGAATTAACCGTTGAGCTCTGCAATAAATAGATGGAAAGTCTAGCTCAGTGCATGCTCTTTTTCCTTGGCTGTCTCTGACCAAACTGCAAAGTAGCCAAAACTTCTTCCTTCCTTCCTTCCTTCCTTCCTTCCTTCCTTCCTTCCTTCCTTCCTTCCTTCCTTCCTTCCTTCCTTCCCTCCTTCCCTCCTTCCTCCATCCATTAAAATAGTCAGCCCTACCAGCATGTTTACCTCTTGCCAATAGAAGGGGTTTTTGATGTCTTTAAGTTAACAGAACACAGAAAGACAAAAGTTTATATCTGCTCAAACTGATGAAGAGTGAGCAAGGTGAGTCAAAGAGGCTTAAATATAAAAAATAGAGGCTTAATGAATGGAACCTGATGAAACTAAAAAGCTGCTGTAAGGCAAAAGACACCATCAGTAGGGCAAATCAACAACCTACAGATTGGGGACAAAAACTTCACTAACCCCACATCCAATGAAGGGCTATTATCCAAAATACATAAAGAACTCAAGAAGCTAACCTCCAAAAAAATAAAATAAAATAAAATAAACAAGCCAATCAAAAAGTGGGGTATAGAACTAGAAAGAATTTCCAACAGAGGAATCTCAAATGGCCAAGAAGTGCTTAAAGATGTTCAAAGTCCTTAGTGACCAGAAAAATACAAATCAGAATGACTCTGAGATTCCACCTTACAACAATCAGAATGGCTAAGATCAAAAACTCAGGCAACAGCACATGTTGGCCAGGATGTAGAGAAAGAGGAACACTCCAACATTGCTGGTAGGATTGCAAACTGGTACAACCACTCTGGAAATCAATCTGGAGGTTCCTCAGAAAATTGGAAATAGACTTCCCTGAAGATCCAGCTATACGAGAGCCACCTTATCTGTGATATCCAGAAGCTGGAAATAATCCAGATGTCCCACGACAGAAGAATGCATACATAATATGTGGTTCATTTACACAATGGAATACTATTCAGCTATTCAGAATGAGGACATCCTGAGTTTTGCAGGCAAAAGGATGGATGCGAACTAGCAGCTGACTGAGACACATGAAGATACACCCAACTGTTGGACTTGGAGTCGGGGATCCCTGTGGTTAAATTGGAGAAAGGCTGGAATAAGCTTAGGAGGAGGGCAAACTCCTAGGAAGACCAGCAGTCTCAAATAACCTGGACCCCTGAGATCTCTCAGACACTGAATCACTAAAGAGGCAGCACACACCAACCCCACCTCCAACCCCGCCCTGACACATATACAGCAGAAGACGGCCTGGTCTGGCCTCAGTGGGAGAGGACATGCCTAACCCTTGAGAGACTTGAGACCCCAGGTAGTAGGGGGTGGGTGTAGGGGTGGGGACAGGAAGGCGGAAGAATGGGATGAGGAACTATGGAAGGACAAACCAGAAGGTGGATAGAAACTGGATTGTAAAAATAATAGTAATAGTAATAATAATAATAATGAGAATTAAATCCACATCTCAATCTCATGATATAAGTGGAATAAAAGGTAAATTTGGTTTTTGAAAGCAAAAAAAAAAAAAAAAAAAGGAATTTGGAAGGAAGGTAATGTTATTACGCCTTATTACATTATGTTTTAATCTCTTCCTGGGAGGAGCTTTACACCTTCAAATGCACATGCATCTCTGGCAACAAGGAAAGAAAAAAGAAGCCCCCTTAAAAAGTGTTTAACTGTTTGGAGGACTCTTCTGATCTGTGGGAATTGCACAGCACCTTGCACCTAATTTGTGTCAACAGGCCTTTTTTTCTTGTTATCGAAACCATTTAAAGCTTTTAAAATAGTTTGTAGTTTGCATATAATTACAGCACAGGCTATTTAGGTTAATTTAAAATATAGCTTTCATTACAGTTGAAAAGACCTTGAATGCTTGATATTGAATTTACCTTTAGGCAACCATATACTGTCCATCATCCCGTAGTCTCCTGTTATGTGTAAGCTGCCAGATTTGATACTTTGTCACTAGCACTCGATACTACAAAGTTTCATTTTATACTATTAGTTCAGTGGACTTCCTGAAAGTAGCATTGGTCAGAGAAAAAGAATTGACAGGGACCCTGTTTAAAAAGTATCCAATCAGAAGCACCTTAATGACCTTTTCTTGTGTCTTCTGATTTTTTTTTGTTTTGTTTTGTTTTGTTGGTTTCCTTTTTGTTTCTTTCTTTTTAATGCATCTTCCAATATATAGAAATGATAGGTTTTCACCAGATATAAGCGACCTCAATGGGAAAAGAAGATAAAAAACATTGCTTAAATATATTATAAAAATAGTCCATCCTTTAGTGACTTATCTCTAGCTTTCTTGTTTGCTAAATCTTGTATTTCCCCTGGTAGTTGTTGTTGAAATGATATAAATGTTCATGAGGTGGGAGAATGAAAGATTCCTCCAGAGGCATATGACAGAGCTAATGAAAATTAACATCAGATTTTCACCTGCAACCTGAGATTGCCCCTTTGAAAAAGTGTGTGACAAATGTGGAAATGTGTGCTATCAGTCTTTCCTTCCCCTGTGTTGAGATAAATAAAGCTGTTTTATGATCCAGAGGAGATTATCAATATGCTTCTGGCATTTTCTCTCACCTGCTGTCTTCTGTTTCTGCCTCATGGGGGAGAAGGGACTGCTTGTTTTCTAGTTCTTCATATTTTACAGAGAAAAGAAGTGTTCTTCACATTACAGAGAGTCAAGCACAATGGCAACGGAAACAGTAGAGGCATTATAATATTTACTCAAGAGCCTTGAGTAGTTAACAAGTTTCTTCACACAAATACAGAGTAACAGGATAATCTCTGATCACAAGGAAATGTACATGATTAATTCATGGAACATTGCTGTTATTTCTGTCTTAGTTTTATCCAAAAATATCTCACTGTGGATTTCGTTCTAACATTTTCCAAACTAACATCTTTATATTCATGAGAACATTGGGATTGAGAGTTTCAGCTGGAGATTTCTGTTCACATGCGAGAGAAAAACAGACAAACAAAAAACAAAACAAAAACAAAAAGCAAGCTTAATTCAGGAAGGATTTGTGTCTCATTCGCATGTAGGACTAACGATCAATCTGTAAATAACTAGGAGAAAAACCTTGAGTAGGCTCCTAAAGGACTGCTATGTCTGACAGAAGACTATTAGTTATAGAGAGAAAAGCTTGTTTCTAAGCTCTGAATGTGGGTATACATCTTGACCTTGAGAAGACCTACTAAAATCATGAGCTACCAGATGCTAACCTTGGAGTTTTGTCAATGCCAAATGAATAGAAAGTTTACTTCAATGTTAAGAGTGAACCCTCTACTTGATGAGGAGATGAACATAAAGAGCGCATGCTCTTCCTTACTCCTACATGGCAAGAAAGGAAAGGAAATTTTTTCAATATGCAAATAATAAATAATTATATTATTTTAATGTAAAGGAAAAAATTAAACTCTAAAGTAGCCTTCATTTTACATGAAAATCGTTTAATATGCCAAATTGTGGTGATAGACTCATATCAGGTTTGTAGGTAGTACTAAAGGGGTATGGTTTATTTGTTTGTAATAAACAAAGCTTTTTATCTTATTATGAACTAGTTATGAAGCTAAACTACCTGTATATCCCATTAAATTTTGTTTAAACAGAGGTTTCATTGGCTTCATGGTCCTTGGATAAAGTTATCCTAGAAATATGTATCACATGTATACTGCCAATAGCATGTTCCTGTGGAAGGGCCCAGGCCTAGAATATAAAATAAAAAGTGGGGAGAGTAAAGTAATTAAAGCTTTGCATGAATATTCTTTTATTTTTTAAATAATTAACCATCAGAGAGGGGTGCCATAAAACCCTGAGGTTATTCAATTTAGTACCAACGATATTAAAGTTGGTTGAGACTGAGGAGAAAAGATAGTCAAATTTAAACACTGGGACACAGCTCTGGGAAACTTCAAGAGAAATAATCTGAATGTAATTCAGAATGAATAAATTAAGTAAAGATAAACATGGAAATCGTAGATTTATTTTAATAACTTCCCATCCAACTTCACTTTTATATAAAAAGTAAGACAGGGCTGGACTCCAGGGACTGAAGACAAAGGGACAAGGAAAGAAAGACATGGGGGATGGAACTCTTGACTCCATGAGCAGCCGGAAGTCCTTGTGCTGCAAAGGTGGCAGTAACAATTCAACGGATTGATGGAGTAGTGACCATATGGAGCCCAGACAGAGGCTACACTACTGAGAGAGCTTCTGAGATAATCAGTGTATGCCAGGAAAAGAAGCCCATGCAGAGTCAGGAACCTAATGCATCACTGTGATGCCCTGGGAGTCATTGCCCTATTGCTCCACAAGCAACTTGAGCAATCAAAGAACATTAGGACTAGCAAAGAGGTGTTACTATGAGATTATGGGAAATCCAGAGGTTGGGAAGGGTTGGAAGACATTGGTGTTATTGCCAAAGCAAAGCAAAGATACTTCTCTAATTGCTACATTTAGTTAACACGACAGGAAGTTCAACAAAGACAAGATTGGGTCTTGATTTCCATTCTATCCATGACTTTTCCTACTCCTGATCACCCCATCGCCCCACTTCCCTCCACATCCCCTCTCCCACCCAGTTCTCACCCTTCATTCATCTCTAGTATCTATTTTATTTCCCCTTCTGAGAAAGATGCAACCATTCTCCCTTAAGCTTTCCTTATTTCTTAGCTTCTCTGGGTATGTGGATTATAGCATAGTTACCCTGTACTTAAGGGATAATATCAATTTATAAGTGAGTACATATTATGCATGTCTTTTTGTGTCTGGGTTGCCTCACCTAGGATGATATTTTCTAGTTCCAACAATTTGTCTGCAAAATTCATCATCTTTTTGTTTTTAATAGCTGAGTAACATTCTGTTGTGTAGATGAACCACACTTTCTTTTTTCCCCATTTTTTTCTTTTTTCCTTTTATTGGATATTTCTTTATTCAGTTGACAGACATCTAGATCAGGGAGAAAATCTCGAGGACATGCCAGAGACCAGGGATCCGGGGAATCTCCAGGGTGTCTATGGGAGACTACTTTAGCTGAGACTCCTAGCAGTTGGGGATATGGATCCTGAAGTGGCCACTTCCTGTACCCAGGCAGGACTCCCAGTGGAGGGATAAGGTTAGCAAGCAACCCATCCACAAAACGTTTGACCCAAAATGTGTCCAGCCTACAAGATGTGCAGAGACAAAGACAGAGCTGAGAAGGAAAGAACGGCCAACCAATGACTGGTCCAAATTGAGGCTTATCCCATGGACAAGAATGGGCACTATTAATGATATTCTGTTACGCTTCCAGACAGGAACCTTTTATCACTGTCCTCTGAGGGGCTCCACACAGCAGACGATGGAAACAGATTCAGAGACCCACAACCAAATATTAGATGGAGCTGAAGGAGTCTTGAGGAAGAGTTGGGAGAAGAAATGAACGAGGCAAAGAGAACAGGGTATACACAGGAAGACCCACAGAGTCATCTAATCTGGACCCTTGGGGCCTTCCATAGACTGAGCCACTAACCAGAGTGACCACAGACTGGACCTAGATCTCTGCACATATGCTTATGTGCAATTTGATCTTCATGTAGGTCTCCCAAAACAGGCTCAAGAGCTGTCCCTGTTGTTCTTATACTGTTAACCAGGCAGTCTTTTCTGGCCTCAGTGGAAAAAGATGTGCCTAGTCCTGCAATGACTTGATGTGCTGGTGTGTATGGGGTTGATACCCAGAGGAAGGATGCCCTTTCTCAGAGGAGATGGGGAGGGAGGAATCCAGGAAAGATCTGCATGAGGAGATACTGGGAGATGGGGAAGCTGAGTCTGGGATGTAAAGTGAACAAATCAACAAATTTTAACAGAGATTGTGCCTAGAATCAGTAGCAACACACAGAATTGACAGCTGAAGTAGAGTAACCATCATAACATAAGAAAGAAGAGAAGCAAAGTTTCAGTAGTGATAAAGGACTGTAATAGCTGCCATCGATTCAATAACGGCCAACTTCTGTTTAAAGCTAAACAGACAATAATGAATTTCAGATTCCTTAAATATCCTACAAAGTGAGTGTAATACAAAAAGACTACTACCAATGGGAAGATGTAACAACATTATACTTTATGGGAGAAAATAACCTAGTTGATTAGACAAAGAACTCAAAACACACCATTATATCTAAACAGAAGACAAGATCTTCAAAGCAACCACTGAATTCATTTTGAAGCTTTAAAGAAAATATATTAATAATAAACGAAAAAATAAGGAACCTCTGGAAAAGCCCAGAGCCCATCAATTGAATTCTTGACAAACAAAACTGTTTAATTTTTCTCTTTTTTCTTTTATTTTCTTCTTTTATTTATTAATCATTTTCTGTTTATGTTTCAAATGTTATTCTTATATCCTGTCCAACCTCCACAAAGTCCCCTTCCCTTTGCCTCTAACAAGGTGCTCCGCCCCCTACTGACTCCTGTCTCACTCCTCTAGCCCCCCTTCTCTGGGTCATCAAACCTCCACAGGACCAAGCACTTAAAGCCACAAATCAAGTAACAAAGTGTGATGAATACTGAATGATGTAAACTAAGAAAGGATGAGAAAACACAGAGCAAAGCGAAACAGACTATGGTAAGCAACAAGACAGATAAATGACAAAATGATAGGGGAAGACGCTTGGTACGAAGACTTACAAACAGTCTTGATCTGAGTGACCCAGATGGCTAAAAGAGAAGACCAGCATGGGCAAGTTTTTCCCTGACCTTGCATAACTGTGACCATACCCATGGACACATTGATGCACATAGTAAGTTTGTCAATGTCATTGAAAATGTGCAAGATCCACATAATGCATATATTCCTAAGGTGACAGTTAATAAACAGATAGGTATCCAATAATGATGTAATGCCTTGCACTCTAATGTAAAGTGACTGGCGACTCGGGATATTGGTAAGAGATAATAGATTAGGAAGACCATTGGAATGTGGGGACAAAATTGCCTCTAGGTGAAAACTTCAAGTGGATAGGATTTAGTCAAATCTATTTAGTGAAATGTTTTAAAACAAATGCAAACAAGAAACATATTAATGAAAATTTAAAATACAGTAAAAATAAGGAAAATATAAGTAATGTATAGGTTTTGGACTTGCTCAGTAAAAAAATTAGAAATGTACAGGTGATGTCTACTAGATATTTTATAAATAGTTGCATTCATATTATACCAACGTTTTCAAAAATAAATATTACATGACTCCTCCCTTGCCAAATGAAGGCAGCATCATCTATCAACAAATTTTGATAACAGTGATCTTAGTAAGAAAAATCATTATCCAATGTTCTAGTTTTGAGTTTAGTATGAAAATATAAAAGTATTATTAGCAAAATAATCTTAAAAAATTTGAATAATTATAAATTGGATTATTTGAGAATATGCAAAAATTTACATTTTAGCAAAGTAAAAACTGTGATTATTTGAATATATATATGTATATATGTATATATATATGTATATATATATATCAAAAACTAAAGTGAATCCAAGGTTGGAAAAGGATGTGTAATGAACAAAAGTTAATTTTATTTATAAACTTATAATTTATTTCATGATCACATGGCTTTCTATCAGATAATTATTTCAAGCTCTGCTTGACAATAAATTATCAGGGGATAAAAAGCATTGTAAGAATTTGGAGATATTCTTTTTATTTTGAGTTCCTGCCAAAGTACAAATTGAAAAGAACTGGATCATTAAATCAGAAGGTCAAACAATAAATAAGAATTTGTAAGTTTGTAGAATATTTCCCATAAATATTTGTTTTTAATAAAATTTTGATTACTGATATCTATTAAACTTGAATCAAATGTGATTTCTTTTCATAATTATAGAAACTTAGGTCCTAAGAGATATTAAAATTAATAAACAGCATTATTGAAATGAACCTATAACAAAAAACCTTCTGATATGAAGAATTATATGTATACTACAAAAGAAAAAGGGAAAATTTCTTTTCCATTTGTTTTAAATTGACAATGGTTATACTCCATTATTACAGCATTTTTATGGTAATTTATCAGATTTGAGGGAATAAGTCAATGAAAGTGTGAGAAAAGTTATATTCAGTGGCCTGGAAATACATCATTGAATTTTAATAAGAATGAAATATCATAGCAGTAAAACTATATGAAGTATTAACACAATTTTTAGTGCTTTTATGAATGTATCATTGTGTTCTAGCAAAATCATGCAATGTTTTAATAAAAGCTCTACAGAAAAAGAATTCTGGAAAAGGCTCACAATCTCCCAATTTATCTAGCATCCACTGAGTATGTTGCATAATTGTTATTTAAAATTCTGCATTAGGGATTGGTTCTAAGGCTGTCTCAATTCAATTAGGCTCCCAAAGGTCTCTCTCCCAGATGTTGAGGGTCTCTGCCCCCAGCTGGATTTGATTGGCAATAAAAAATTGCTGTACAGCCAGTGACTGAGCAGGTAGACTGAGGCAGGACCTGGGGATTTTTGCAAGAGAGAGGAAAGGAGGAAGAGATATCTGTGATGGGAAAGAAGAAAGACCAGACCTAAAGGCCCACGAACGTGTGAGAATCAGGGGAAGTGGCCACAGGGTCCACTTCCCCAATTGTCTTTGGGGTAGCATAAATGGAATATATATTTTAAAAGATGTTAACTCAGAAGTACCACAAAAAATGTGTCCTAGCAGTGGAAAGGAAAGGTTAGTGTGTGTGTGTGTGTGTGTGTGTGTGTGTGTGTGTGTGTGTGTGTGTGTGTGTTTCATTTGAGTATCTAGCCAAATTACCACTACAATTCTTCATAATAATGCGATCAAAGCATTCCATCCTGCAGAAAGCTTTTCAAGCAGGAAGGTAAACAAAATAGCTCCAGAAAGTCCCTAAAACAAAGCAAATTCACTAAGCCTCTCTTTTCCACAGTAAGTGATAAATAACTAGACTTCCCCTTAGATGTTGCAAAGCCAGGCTGAAAAAAACTCTCAGGCAATAAGCTGCAAAGATTGAGGTTAGACCAGCTGCCTAGAATAATCAGAAACCTGCTGAACTGACTAGAATAAGGTTAGACAAACTGAGGCACCTGGAAAGGACACTTTGCAAAAGGTTGAGTCGTGTGCAGATTTTTAGATTTGTGATCAATCACTCAGGCTGGTGTGGGCTTTGGTGATGCAGTTGTCTTTGAATCATTTCTGCTTCTTTAAGTAACCACTAACCTATACTTATGTAAGTAACCCCAATAAAACTCATTTGTTCACTTAGTTGGACTTTAGTGGTGTCTGTACTTTGGTCTGTTTTGAAAGTTTAGAATATTCTAGAATTATTAGGGCCCCATCTTGCAGTTTGGTTTCAGTTTTTCTTTGTTTTGTTATCCCACATAGTAATAAACTCTGCATTGTGATTAATATTCCAGTAATTCAGATGACTTACTGGGTTACAGTGATAGAAAAAGCTCCCATATTTATCAAATCAGTTCAGTGTCCTCGAGGTATGATAAATTTTCCCGAGATCATTAATTGTGTTCATGTTCATGTAAACATTTGAGCAGGGTGGTTTCTGTGATAAACGAGCTCCGGTTTCCAAGGTTGTGACTTGGGTAAGCAGTGAAGACAGGTGCACAGGTGCTGAGGAATGGAACACCCCGAAACCATCAAGACTGAGATCAAGGAGTCAGTGGTACCTCCACATATTATCTCTGTTATCGCAAATATTAGTAGTTTGTCATGTTCTGCAACGCATTACCTATTGAATTCTCAGTTATTCAAGAGAGGATTACTCTGTTTTCAGTTTTGTTTTTTCTATTTATATTCTAGTTCCAGATGGCTTCTGTAATTGGTTTATTACCTTTGCAGATGTTTGAGACAAATTTAGGGCCCAAGCCAATTACGGATTGCAACAGCTAGTGGAAGCAAACTTTAGAATTTATTTCTCACTGTGAGCTAACAAATATCTCACATATGTTAACTCTATCTTTTAGAGATCTCAAATCCAATGAATGTGTCTTAATTTTAGGCATGTGTTACTAAGATATCAAAATTCTACAAATATCTCTTTAATGACTTTGATTTATAAACGTTGAATTTAGTAATCAATAATCATAAAATTGCCTTTGGTTTCTTACCAAAGTTTGTAAGTAGTAGCTCTTTAAATTCTTAGGTCATTTTCCCAATCTAAGTATTTTCTCAGCTATCTTCAAAGGAAATACAGACATGACATATTACCCCTCTATTTCTAATAAATAGGATGGTGATTTGAAAATTGATATGAGATAATTTGCTCATATAGCTCTCTCACTAAGCAAGAACTCTGGTCTCAAAACAGAGCTCTCAGTTTATTTGTTCTATATTATCCGTCATCTCTTACGTTTAGAACACTGACTGCATGCAAGCAAGTTGATGTCCTTTTAAAACACAGTCTTTCACACCGTTTTATTAAGAGTAAAGAAATGATTTGTCTTTGTAAGATAACTACTCATATATTTTGAAATCAGTTCATTCCATAATGAATGTCAGAGAAATGCTGCCGCGTTACCAGAATCATGACTAGGATGAGTTCTAGGGATTTCCTGAGGTACAGACATAGATTCAATGAGTCCTTTCATATTTACCTTTCTATATTTAGAACTGGTCCTCTAAATTTAAGTGATAGAAACTTTCAGAAGCAGGACACAATGGTTGGAAATGATATTAGGTTATGTCAATATATCAGTAGGGTGAAAACCAAACTGAATAGTCAGGGTATTTCTCCTGTGAATAAGTTTTAATACTACCACAGGTGTACTTACTTTTACTTTTTAATCTACATATGACCTCTTTTCTCAAATTCCCCATCACCAGTAAGCCTTGTATCCTAAGGCCTCTACCAGACATAGACAAATTGTTGTGTTATGTCACAGATCTTCCAGGTCTGTGAAATAAATCAATGTATTATACAGAGCCCACTATAACAACATATCACAGTCTAATGCTAGGTCCATCTTCCTTATTAGTATGGGAACAACTCCTAGAGTAGCATAATGTCTATTTCACTTACATTATTGACCTAGAATACTTGATGTCTGGTAACATTTCTTATCTATGAAGATCTTTTCAATGTCATTCGTTGACTAGTAAGATACTAGAGAGTATGGAACAGAGGCTGTATGTGTGTCATGTATCTATGATAAAAGAACCTACATAATTTGAATAATTACAAATTGCTGTATGAACCCAAGGGTACACACAGAGAGAGAAAAGACAGAAAGAGAGAGACAAAGAGACAGAAAGACAGAGAGAGACAAGGAGACAAAGAGACACAGAGAGAAGCTACTGGACATAATTTGGACAAGGTAGACTGAGGTCATCTATAATATGGTTTCTGTATCCTTTTTTGTCTACCTATCATTTTTTTAACCTGTTAGAGGTTTCAGATTATTGTCCATCAGAAATTAATTTTTATGGAATACGTGAGACTAAAATTTGTTAAAACATGTTTATGATGGCTTTCAATCTGTTTCAAACATTCTCTTTTTAATTAATTAAATAGTAACCTTGGGGCTTTTGTGATAATCTTGTTAATTTTTCTTCGCATTTTTCTTTTGTTTGTGAATGTATCATTTTGGTCTTCCCTGATTTGTTACATTTATTACCATATCATTCCTTTGGCTAAAACTTCATTTTATTTGTAACAATTTTCATTGAAGATTCTCAATGCTTTTTAGTACATGGTATTCATTGATTTTTTGAATGCTAGATATGTTGATTTCATTTTAAAAATCTAGTAATTCTTTCAGAATTTTATGGAGGCAGAGTAATTGTAACTTTTACTGTAATCATTTGGGAAATGGATCAATTGATTACAAATAAAATAGAAAGCCCCCACTTTTGAAAATATTAAGAAAAAAGACCTCTTGGCTTGGTTGTGATTGAATGTTTGGTCACAGCTCACAGTATATTTTAAGAAGCTTGGTAAACTTATAATAGGCAGATTTGGTTATAGGATATAGGTCTTCAGGAATTTATACCTTGTTCCTCTTCTCTTCTTTCCCCTCTCTTTCCTCTGTTAATGTAGAAACAGTCCTCTCTACTAAATGCTCAGGCTATTCTGCTCAGGACAGGAGGATAAAGGAACCATAGACTGAATTTATTCAAACTCTTAGTTAAAAAAATTCTTTCTTTTGATATGTCAACTATTTTGTCAGAGCAGCAAGCATACTAATTAACACACACACACACACACACACACACACATACACACTCACTCACAAACACACACACTAAAGCCTATATTTTCTTAGAAAGAAATAGTGAGGAAATTTTAAAGCCTTTTATAACAAGAAAGTAAATAAAAAAATGCAAAAAGTACCACAAGATTTTTTTTAAATATATATTCTGGAAACTTCAGTTTTTGTGTACTTCATATTTTCCAATGAATTTAGTTATAGGAAAATAGTACACTAAATAATGCGTGTGCATTTATATTTCTTTCTACTGCTGAATGAAGGGAAGATAGTCTGTGCGGCAGAGCTTAAGTGATTTGAGCTCCATCCTAGGAAGGTATCTATCAAGCCTGTTTCTGTTTTTCCCCATGAATATGTATTAAATTGTTGACAGTGAGGGAAAGTGATACTTTGTAATCCTTTTCTGTGCCTTTGGTACTACATTCCTCTGATTGTTTTACAAAATAAAATTAACAAACTTAAACTTTGTTTCATTCAAAAATGTAAACAAAACATGGGTTCTCAACCTCTGGGCCATGACCCAATGGAAACAAGTGACCTTTTTACAGGTTTACCATATTAGATATCCTACATATATTTTGCATTATGATTCATAACATGCCAAAATTGCAGCTATTAATTACCAATGAAAATCACTTTATAGTTGCAGTAATCACACCATGAGGGACTCTATTAAAGGGTCACAGCATTAGGGAGGTTGAGAGTACTGATACCACATATCTGCCACTTAAGCTGCTTTTCTTATTTAGTGCTTTGTGACTATACACTTGCAATTAATCCCTCCTCAACAGTTTAATTTTCAGTTGATCAATGCTGTTATTTAAAACTCTTATATCCTAACATTTAGTTTCAGTGCTTTCTTATTGTAATTTGCAGTTCTGTTTGTGAAAATATCTCTTCATTCATATTTGCTCAAGTTTTTGTATATACACAAAAGCATTTTTTATCAAAGCATTTTTTTCAGAAACAAAACACCAACACTTTTATAAGTATAATTATCATGGAAATGCATAAACAATTTTGTCATTTAAAGTCTGTGAATTATTGCTTATACTTATTATCTCAAATTTTAAGAGACAATGGGCTGAGAATTAACAAGAGAACCATTTGCCTTACACATTCTGTCAGTGTGATTTGCTGTTAGGAAACACATACATATACCTTCATATTGCTGTGTTTGAGAGAACAAAATTGATGACTGATCCATTTGATCTTGCTTTCTTATGACTACTGAAAAGACTAAGTGGATATTTTCCCCATAATATTCTTTTTGGTTATTTTGCCTTAAAAATAATTTATTTTGCTTTGAATATTACATATGCATATACAACATTTTATTATAATATCTATTTCAAATAAATTCTATTTCTGCCTTCCTGCCTCAATCATTAGTTGTCAGTTTTATTTATTTATTTATTTATTTATTTATTTATTTATTTATTTATTTGCATTCGTGGAGCTTACTGTGTAGTTTCCTGTGTTTAATTCTGTTAATGACTTATATAACTGATTGGGATATGTTGAACTACCTTTGCCTTCTAAGAAAAGATCTGCTAAGTTTTAAAGAGAACACTTTTCTTTGAATGACACTTAATCCAGAAACTAACAGCAGCTCAGAGTACTGAGCATAGTTGACCATTATATCCTCAGACCTAAGGAACATCATGGAAGTGAGATCAGGATAATTGTTACAGCTAGAAGGCAGGGAAGAAAGCTATGGTGTGCTATTTGCCAGATATGGAAGCCACTGTAATAATTCTATCACAGCAGCTGTGGCTCTCTGCACTTGGCTTATACAAGACTAGACCAGTCTGACAACAGTCAGTTAAGGACTGGATAGTGCTCACGGGGTCTTCCCTCCTCCCATGGAATAATTCACATGGCTGCATTCTGTAGGAGGGACAATCAGTTCTTCAGTTGTGTACCTAAAGTTAAGACCATTTAGCTCCAACAGGAAGTTCTGAAATAAAAATCCCACAGATGCACTTCATTAAACTCAGTGAGTCATAAAAAGAAAGAAAGAAAAACAAAAGCAAAACAAAACAACCAAAAAACAAACACAAAGAAAACACAAAAGAGGAACTGGGTGAAGCAGGAACGAGATGGTGCTGGCTTGCCCCTTCTAAATCCTACTCCTCAATAAAATTCTTCATTATAATTTTTAAATGCACAGACTATTAATATAAGTACATGGTACAATGATGCTATTGTGCAGAGATCACAGGTATCAAAATATTCAGTGCTGAAATAGATATGATTTTCTTATAATGTGGTGACAAATTATAGCCTGTCTTATCTTACTACTTTTCTGATGAATAGTCCTTAAATCTTTAAAGTTCTGTTTAGAATTTAAATTTTATTTTACATGTATAGTTTACCAATCTATGTTATGTATATTCAGACATATATGATATAGGTCAACATGTCAATATAAATATCCTTATATATAAATAACCATATATATCATTAAATTTCCTTGCTAGTTTATTAGAAACATAAATAGTGAGATGATGCTGAAAAGATTTTCAGGCTCACTTAGTAGCAAATGACTCGTTCACGAATGATACTGAAAATGGTATTAATCTATAAGCCAAAAAAAAAAATGAAATGAACCCCCACATTACAAATTCTTTCCTTCCATTTTGTAATAGAAAAGTTATTCTATTACAAATTCTATTTTGTATTCTATGCTAAAATCTATTCTAAATCCTGCCTCTCTCCCACCTGACCCCCCTCCTTCCCTTACCCCTCCCTCTTCCTCTCCCTGCTCCTCAGCCTACCTGTTGACTCACAGAAGGTCTTAGTGTCACTTTTTTTTTGTTGAAGTGTATGTCTCCCTTACTAATGCTCATGCTCACATAAATCTATAGTTCAACTGCCTACCTATAAACCCCAACTCTGCCTCATAAATACAAAGACTGTTTTCTAACTTAATATTTTTCATACTACCGTTGAAATTCATTTTCCCATCTCTGTTCACAAATAAAATTTAAAAGAAAATGCCAGAAGCTTCCACACTAAATACTAATATCGGTAACAAATTTAATCTATAGTGGAAAAGGAATAAGTTTCTTCAAGTAGCATGGGGGAAATTGAAGGCACATTTTAATTGGAAAGGTTTCCTTAGATAGTGGTTGTGAGATTGTTAAGACCAGAGATTATGTTGCACCCAGGACTGCCCTTTGTGAAACTAGGAAGTGAAGGATGTTAACTTTCTGTGTGAATGCCTTAATTTCATGCACTATGCCTGCTGTTCGCTGTGTTATCTTTCCTTCCTTAGCCTCCCAAGACACTCCTCTCAGTAATAATGACTATACATTCAGTCACATGCAATATAAAATGTTACTTCTAACTCTAAGACATTTCAGTGAGTTTTGCTTTCAATTAAGAGTATAGTAGCTAGGAGAGAGTGTTTCTTATACATAGGCTATGATAAAATTCAAGGAAAGGGATTGGTTTAAAATAACCAAGAGTAAGCATAAAAAACTGCATTGCAGTTAACCCTTGAGAGAAAGCTAGATTTAGAAGTTTGAAATCACCAATCACAATTTTATATATATATATATATATATATATATATATATATATATATATATATCTGCTAGTAAAAGCATCAGAATAAATTACATTAGTATCATGAGAAAGATCTGTTGCCTTTCTAAACAATAGAATCTTAGAGGGTAAGTCATGGATATAAGGAGACCAAGGTAGAGCTGAGATCCAAATAAATAGGCTAATTCCTATTGTAAACATGTCTGGTTATGTTTTTATATATTTTATACAGAGGATAGTTACAAAAGAGGTCCTGAAACTTTATGGACCTGAGATGTATCTAAAGCAGCCAGTTACCATTGCTCTTGCTTACCCAGTGTAAATATATGGCAAGACCCTATCATCGAAGATATCGTACTTGTTCACCACGGAACATCTAAACACATTCTATCCACAAACAGTTACAAAGGAGATAGAGTTTGGAAATTTAGTCTAAGTGAATTAGTGCTTTTCTGAAAATAACACATCTCAGAAAAATAAGAGAAACCAAGAAAATGTTAAAAGAGAATAGAAAATCAATAGTTTCAGTAAATACTTTTTCAACAATGAACAAAAACTCTTACTGATGACAAGCACACAGAACAAGAATTGACATACTCTTAAATCTCTGACAGTATGAGGATGGTGTTGAAATTTAGGTCATTAAGATTTATTTTTCATAGAATTAAATTAGGTTTTTCTTTGCCTATATGTGGTACAGGGAGGGGATTAACACTGATTAAGTTAGTAGAGAAAGTGATTAGTGAAACCTAACTTAAAACTAGGATACGCCCTGTCTTTATACGCGGGGTGGACTCGACAAGTTCATTTTCCACACCGTAGGGCACTTCATCTAAGGTCCCTCCCTTTGAGTCCTGAGATTCTCTCACCTCCCAGGTCTCTGCTACATTTTAGAGGGTCCCCCCTTCCCACTGCCAACCTCCTGAGGAGTGTATTTTCATTAATTCTGCTGGCTCTTGGATCTTCATGTCTGTCCCCCTCAATACCTGAGCATGTTCTCCTGTCCCCACCCAGACCTCCCCACTTTCCTCTCCCAGCCAGTTCCCTCCGTCCCTGTGCCCTGTTCATTCTTCTCCCTCCCAAGTAGGATTGAAGCATCCCCACTTGGACCTTTTGACTTGTTAACTCTCTTGAGTTGTATGGATTATGTCCCAGGTATTCTGTACTTTTTGGCTAATATTCACTTCTTAGCAAGTACATCAGCAGAGGAATGGGGTTGCCATCCCTCCGTCAAAAACTCTGACCTGGAATTGGTCCTTTCTAAGAAATGCAGGGAAAAAAAGTGAAGAAGAAACTATGGAAAAGGTTGGGGTTGGAGGTGGGAACACCCTTTGGAAGACAAGGAGGAGGAATGAGATTAGGAACTGTCTGAAGGCAGACCAAGAAGGGGATAAAGGCTGCATAGTAAAAAAAAAAAAAAAAAAAAAAAAAAAAAAAGAAAGAAAGAAAGAAAAAAAAAAAAAAAAATATTTAAGGTAATATAAATAAATAAATAAATAAATAAATAAATAACAAACAAGGGTGTGAATTGTGAATTATGAGACAACCAAGTGCAAACTGAGGAATTGGTTCTGAAGTGTGTTCAGCTTTCTGTTCCCAGGGGAAAAGACAATAGAGAAGCAATATAAAATAAATATTAATTTTGGTTCATGATTGGAAAGTTTTCAATTTATGATCGCATTGATCCATCCCTGTGCACTTGTGTTGAGAGAAAAGGTAGAGAAGCAGTCTATGTTTATAGGAAAACAGGTCTGCTAATGGTGGTTGGAAGAGGGGGCAAGGTATGTATAGAGAAACAACGGTACTGGTGGAATAGAATTAGAGAAGAATGTGGTGTGTGTGTGTGTGTGTGTGTGTGTGTGTGTATGTGTGTGTGTGTGTGTGTGTGTGTGTTCGTGTATGAGGGGGGGGCAAGGGGAGAGAGAGAGAGGGAAGGGGAGGAGGGAAGAGTAAAAAAGAGAGAGAGTGAATGTGAGAATGGTTGCACAGAAAGACTCCACAGTGGCCCCTTCCAGCCAGGTCCATGTACTTATAGCCCATTCAGTTACAAAATTATCAGTCCTTAAATTCATCTGGGAATCTGACAGACTTGTAATAAATGATCTTTAAATAGAGCTGTAATACCTGCACCAAAGCCTTTAATATATTTAAGGTTTTGGGGGTGGTACTTTATGTACAAAAATCAGAGAGGAAATAATTTTGTGGCCTCATGGAGAGCATGAATAATTTCTATTTCAATCCATGAGAAAAGAATTACCACTGAGGACACTCTTATAGAATAGAAACAGACACATTCTAAAATCTTTGTTGATAAGAGAATGGGGTTGAGATTTAAGCATTAAATCTTATTTTGCATACAATTTCTAGACTTTTCTGTCATCCGCTCAAAACACTCATACATCATTAAGGATATTTGAGACATTCTTGCTATTTTGTCTCATGTTTTAACATTAACTTTTTCTTTTTTCTTTCTCTCTTTCTTTCTTTTTTTCTTTCTTTCTTTCCTTCTTTCCTTCTTTTCTTCCTTCATTCTCTCCTTCCTTTCTCTCATTTGTTCTTTCTTTTTTCTTTTGAGATCCTTCTCGTCTGTCCCTCTAGGTGTACACCACGTTTAGCTCCATGGATAGCTGTAGATTCACTGAGTACAATCCTGAGTTATGTGATGCTCAGAACTGTTTCTAAGCTCAGTAGTCAGGAAGGGAGTCTATGTGATCAAATTGCAAGAACAGATCTACTGTGGATGATACCAGCAGCAATGCAAAGTCATTAGCACTGTTTCTGGACCTTGATTTTATAAGATGTTTCATTCTTTTCCTTCTTAGTTTTCTCTAGTGCATTTCCTTCCGAATTTATCTTCTAGAAAAGCATTTCTTATTTTAATTAGTTACTTTGAAGGCTTGCCATCAACATTCTATACTTCCTGTATTTGCCATAGTTTGCTTTATTTTTCATGTACTATTTTTGCCTGTATATATAAAAATGAAATATATAAAGTGCAAGCATAATTATATTGTAATTAGATACTTGAGCACTTAAATTTCTTTTTACATTTGGATATATTTGACCAAAATATGAAAAAAAAGAATCATTCTTTTTTCCATGCTCATTTAACTTTGAGATATTAAAATATTAAATTAGAAAACAAATTTTTATATGGAGCTATCATATGGAGCCATCTCTAATCAATTAAAACTACATGTACTCAAAGGGTGAGAGTACTGAAAAGTGTTTATATTCATTGCTAAAGGATGTTTCTGTCTCACTAAATTGTGTGCATCTGAATGACCATTTATTCCAAGGCTAGGTGGTGTAGTCTCCACTACTGTTCACCCTTACTATTAAGTTCTTTGTATTAAATGAAAACTCTCCTTGTTCAGAAAGCTGTCTGTTTCTTCAAGGAATTCTGATGCTGCTAAGTATTCTAAGGTATGCAGTATCTAATCTGGTTGTCACATTCAGAACAGTTTGAATGCTTAAGTCATAGTGAACACTGAGTTTATAATCCCAGAATTCAAATTGTATTTCTTTTCACAGAACAGCATCTCGCATGCTATAATAAAAATGGTTATTGTACTTAAAATATTTAGTGTGTGTGTGTGTGTGTGTGTGTGTATGTATGTGTGTAATGACTGCTTCTTTCACAAGATATACTCATCTGAGAGAACGGAAACTTGATGAATAAATGCCTTCATAAAGTCTTTCTGTAGGCAATCCTGTATGACATTTTCTTAATGAATCCTTATTGATTTTAGAGAGCCTAGTCCATTGTGGGTCATGCCACCCCTGGTCTAGTGGTCTTGAGTTCTACAAGTAAGAAAGCTGAGCAAGCCATGTAAAGTAAACCATTAAACAACTCCTTCATGGCCTCTGCATCAGCTTCTGTCTCCAGGTTTGTGCCCTGTTTAAGTTTGGGTTTTGACTTCCTTAATGATGAACAGTGATGTGAGAGTTTAAATCAAATAGACCCTTTCCTCTCTAAGTTGCTTTTCATCATGGTGTTTCATCTCAGCAATTTTAACTCTAACTAAGACAGCTTTCAAGAGAGGTTCAATATCTATTGTGGCAAATTTCTCTTGTTCTATAACACAACCTGGAAATGTTCATTGGATTTCTATCAGCTTAGATCCATTTGATACTAAAACTCCTGATGGCATCAGAATGCTGGTACCCTCCTATCTCGTTTGTGGTCTGTTTCTCTTTTTATCGATGGTCCATTATGGTACAGTCAGGGTAGTACTTAGTAAATTATAATGTAGTCATAGGAATTATTACTGAGAACTCCTCAGTGTCCACCCTGAAATAAACTGACCTACTCACCAGGATCCCAGACATTTTGTAAGTTTTATCTAGTTTTAGGAACTAAAAATGGTACTTAGCGGTCATTAAACCTAAAATGGATATACTTTCCTATAATTTTAAAGTTCCCTGTATGGTATTAGGTATTTTGGGAAGTTCTAATACTTTAATCTAGTGTTCTCTACTATGACTTTATTCATTCAGACTCATAATAATATGCATGGCCACAGTTTATTATATACTAGGCATTTTGCTGGCTTGGGAAAACACAAACTATGATTAAAAGATGATAACCCTCTCCATGTTCACATGATTTATAAATATATTGTTTTATAGAATTATGGTATAATTATTTGCTATAGTATTAACATAGTTATAGAGAATGAGAAATAAATTTGTTCAAGGCTACATATAGAGAAAACTGAGAAGATACTCTTAAACTATTCCTTTAGCAACCAAACAAAATATTTTGAAGTATGTATGTATGTATGTATGTATTCATGCCAGGGTTAATTGGAATAAATCACTTTCATACCCCAGGTACAGTGAGGGAGGAAGAAAATAGTGTTACTGTGTACTTTGTGGCTCTTAGTAAGTACAACTATTTTAGAATTATTCACATGGGAAGAAAATTATAGACATATTCTGCCTACTGCAAATGTAGTCACAACTTGCAATATATTTGCTGACTGTATTTACATTTTGAAATAAAACACAGGATTCTAATATTAATTTTCATCTCCTTCTAAACAAACTGATTTCCCATTTCTCAGCAATCTTTTGTTTGCTTGAATTTTCACCAAATAACAAGCTGGGGAGAATTATTAGCAACTATCTTGTTTCAACTACAACTCAAAAGAATGATACATATTTATTACCATTCCTAAAGTAGCTAACAAAATAAAAACTACTACACACTCACACAACAACTAGCAGCCAGCTACCACAGTATCCTGAAGAACTGAGTTCTTTTGATTTCTCAAGCATTATTTTGTTTGAAAATAAATTACAGAGGTAAGAAATTACCTTTCTCTTTATCACATGTCTCTGAACCCAGAGGTCTAAAACACTCAAAGAAAGCAAGTTGTACCACTATATTTCAGGAAAAGATTTATCCAAGAAAGGCAACTTAAAATAAGAGTAATTACCTCCATTCTTCTTGACTATAATTAGATTTTTCTCCTAGCAAGACATTTCCTTATGTTCTGAAGCTTTGTATAATATATCCATTAATTCCATAGAGAGATATAAGTAGAATTTGAAGTCAAAATATAACTAAATTAGGTAAAGCTCTTTGTCATATTTTATATGATTTTTATGACTTAGAGGATCTGTTGACCTTTTAATGGAACAGAGCATGTACACAGAATAAAAAGTAAATAAAAATAAGAATATTATACCTAAGTTTTCATGCTTTAAATGTGGAGCTACTTTTCAGAGTATTGAATAATTTGTTCCTCGGTAGGAGTATCTCTAGAGGACTGAAGCACTGAATTATTGGTAGAATAATGCTAATGAAGTCACAAAGGGTGGAAACAGTGTAAGAAAACAAAACAACAGCTCCTTGTTTGTACAAATCAGATTATGAGGTGAAAAAGAAGGGGCCCAAAGAGCTAAAGAGTAAGCAACATCAAATAATGATCAGTGATGAAAGAGTTGGGGAATAGAGAGATGGCTTAGGTGCTTGAGGGCACTGGATGCTCTTGCAAAGGACCTGGTACTCACATGGTGGTTGACAACCACAAATTTCCAACAGCTCTGGCATCCTTTTATGATTTCCACAGTCATAGGGCACTCATAAGGCACAGGCATTCACACAAGTTAATGACCTATACATACAAAATATAAATGAATAAATAAATATTTAAAGCTAAATAGGAGGGCAACCATGTAGGAGGACCAGTAGTGTCAATAAACCTGGACCCCCTGAGATCTCTTAGACACTGGATCACCAACCGGGCAGCATACGCCAGCTGAGATGAGTCCTCTAAAACATATACAGCAGAGGACTCCCGGGTCTGGTTTCAGTCAGAGAAGATGCACCTAACCCTCAAGAGACTGGAGGCCTCAGGAAGTTGAGAGGTCTGGTGGGTTGGATGGAGTAAGGACATCCTTGTGGAGACAGCCAGGCAGAGGGAAGCGCGGGCGGCAGGGAGGAGGTATGGGATGTGGAACCCTTGGGTGGGGGCGTGGGTACACCGGAGGGGAATAAAATCTGGAGTGTAAAAATAAATAAATAAATAAATAAATAAATAAATAAATAAATAAATATTTTGAAAAAATAAATGCAAAAGGTAGGGACATCTCTGTTGAAAGTAATTGTTTGTCTGGCACACTCAAAGGCTAAGCTCCATATAACTAGATGTGATGGTGTGCACCTGAAATTCAGGAGAGACATAGATGCAGGAAGTGAGCCATCCAAGCTCATCCTTAGTACACAAAAATCATAGCCAAGAGGGAATGTATAAAGAGCACAGGTCCAGACGGGTTTAGTGCAGAATTCTATCAGACCTTCATAGAAGACCTCGTACCAATATTATCCAAACTATTCCAAAAAATTGAAACAGATGGAGCACTACGAATTCCTTCTATGAAGCCACAATTACTCTTATACCTAAACCACACAAAGACCCAACAAAGAACTTCAGACCAATTTCCCTTATGAATATCGATGCAAAAAATACTCAATAAAATTCTGACAAACCAGAATCCAAGAGCACATCAAAACAATCATCCACCATGATCAAGTAGGCTTCATCCCAGGCATGCAGGGATGGTTTAATATCTGAAAACCATCAACGTGATCCATTATATAAACAAACTGAAAGAACAAAACCACATGATCATTTCATTAGATGCTGAGAAAGCATTTGACAAAATTCAACACCCCTTCATGATAAAAGTCCTGGAAAGAATAGGAATCCAAGGCCCATACCTAAACATAGTAAAAGCCATATACAGCAAACCAGTGGCTAACATTAAACTAAATGGAGAGAAACTTGAAGCAATCCCACTAAAATCAGGGACTAGACAAGGCTGCCCACTCTCTCCCTACTTATTCAATATAGTTCTTGAAGTTCTAGCCAGAGCAATCAGACAACAAAAGGAGGTCAAGGGGATACAGATCAGAAAAGAAGAAGTCAAAATATCACTATTTGCAGATGATATGATATTATATTTAAGTGATCCCAAAATTTCCACCAGAGAACTACTAAAGCTGATAAACAACTTCAGCAAAGTGGCTGGGTATAAAATTAACTCAAATAAATCAGTAGCCTTCCTCTACACAAAAGAGAAACAAGCCGAGAAAGAAATTAGGAAACGACACCCTTCATAATAGACCCAAATAATATAAAGTACTTCGGTGTGACTTTAACCAAGCAAAGGAAAGATCTGTACAACAAGAACTTCAAGACTCTGAAGAAAGAAATTGAAGAAGATCTCAGAAGATGGAAAGATCTCCCATGCTCATGGATTGGCAGGATTAATATAGTAAAAATGGCCATTCTGCCAAAAGCGATCTACAGATTCAATGCAATCCCCATCAAAATACCAATCCAATTCTTCAAAGAGTTAGACAGAGCAATTTGCAAATTCATCTGGAATAACAAAAAACCCAGGAGAGGTAAAACTGTCCTCAACAATAAAAGGATTTCAGGGGGAATCACTATCCCAGAACTCAAGCAGTATTACAGAGCAATAGTGATAAAAACTGCATGGTATTGGTACAGAGACAGACAGATAGACCAATGGAACAGAATTGAAGACCCAGAAATGAACCCACACACCTATGGGCACTTGATTTTTGACAAAGGAGCCAAAAAACCATCAAATGAAAAAAAAGATAGCATTTTCAGCAAATGGTGCTGGTTCAACTGGAGGTCAACATTTAGAAGAATGCAGATCGATCCATGCTTATCACCCTGTACAAAGCTTAAGTCCAAGTGGATAAAGGACCTCCACATCAAACCAGACACACTCAAACTAATAGAAGAAAAACTAGGGAAGCATCTGGAACACATGGGCACTGGAAAAAATTTCCTGAACAAAACACCAATGGCTTATGCTCTAAGATCAAGAATCGACAAATGGGATCTCATAAAACTGCAAAGCTTCTGTAAGGCAAAGGACACTGTGGTTAGGACAAAACGGCAACCAACAGATTGGGAAAAGATCTTTACCAATCCTACAACAGATAGAGGCCTTATATCCAAAATATACAAAGAACTCAAGAAGTTAGACAGCAGGGAGACAAATAACCCTATTAAAAAATGGGGTTCAGAGCTAAACAAAGAATTCACAGCTGAGGAATGCCGAATGGCCGAGAAACACCTAAAGAAATGTTCAACATCGTTAGTCATAAGGGAAATGCAAATCAAAACAACCTGAGATTTCACCTCACACCAGTGAGAATGGCTAAGATCAAAAACTCAGGTGACAGCAAATGCTGGCGAGGATGTGGAGAAAGAGGAACACTCCTCCATTGTTGGTGGGATTGCAGACTGGTACAACCATTCTGGAAATCAGTCTGGAGGTTCCTCAGAAAATTGGACATTGAACTGCCTGAGGATCCAGCTATACCTCTCCTGGGCATATACCCAAAAGATGCCCCAACATATAAAAAGACCGTGCTCCACTATGTTCATCGCAGCCTTATTTATAATAGCCAGAAGCTGGAAAGAACCCAGATGCCCTTCAACAGAGGAATGGATACAGAAAATGTGGTACATCTACACAATGGAATATTACTCAGCTATCAAAAACAATGACTTTATGAAATTAAGAGGCAAATGGTTGGAACTGGAAAATATCATCCTGAGTGAGCTAACCTTAATCACAGAAAGACATACATGGTATGTACTCATTGATAAGTGGCTATTAGCCCAAATGCTTGAATTACCCTTGATGCCTAGAACAAATGAAACTCAAGACGGATGATCAAAATGTGAATGCAGATCGCTCCTGAGAGACACAGCCAGAATACAGCAAATACAGAGGCGTATGCCAGCAGGAAACCACTGAACTGAGAACAGGACCCTGTTGAAGGAATCAGAGAAAGAACTGGAAGAGCTTGAAGGAGCTCGAGACCCCATATGTACAGCAATGCCAACCAACCAGAGCTTCAGGGACTAAGCCCACCCAAAGACTATACATGGACTGACCCTGGACTCTGACCTCATGGTAGCAATGAATATCCTAGTAAGAGCACCAGTGGAAGGGGAAACCCTGGGTCCTGCTAAGACTGAACCCCCAGTGAACTAGACTGTTGGGGAGAGGGCAGCAATGGGGGGAGGGTTGGAAGGGGAACACCCATAAGAAAGGGGATGGGGGAGGGGGATGTTTGCCCGGAAACCGGGAAAGGGAATAACACTCGAAAGGTATATAAGAAAAAATCAAGTTAATAATAATAAAGAATAAAAAAATAAAAATAAAAATATAGTTGAGAAAAAAAAAGATTTTCCTCAAAAATTCCCATGGAAATATGAGAAACAGAAGAGAGTGTTTATATCTGAAAGTAAAAAACTTGAGAGAAATATATGATTTTTCTATGTTGGCAAGAAGCAAGTTTGAGCATAATCACTTGTATTATAATAAGAAAAATAAGCTTATTTATCAAAAATAGTTGGAAGTTTAGAACCTTTATTTTTCATGAAGTCTCATAGAATTCTTTTCCAAGTTCAGGAACTTTAGTGTTTGTGTTACCAAGAAATTAATTTTGCAATCCAGGCAAAGGTAAAAACATATGCCTGGAAGGGGGATTGATATCTAAGAATATATCATTTCACATCTTTTATATTTAATGTCTATTAATATTGAATTGAGGTCAGAATTGGAAAGTTATTTAAGCATATTATTATTGAATTTATGTATGGACAGATATTGCTCTTTCTTATCTCTCTCCTTTCAAACAGGACATTCCACACTGTAAAGGATACTGGAGGATCAAATAAAGCAAAATCTCGTGAAAGAAATCCAGAGGGTGCTGTTACATTCAGGATATTGCAGCAACAATCAGAACATAATCCTATCAGTGAAAGTGCTAGAGGGTATGAGCAGGTGATGTCAAATAGGAGGTGTTATTGGATTGGCCTTTGAACCAGGTAACTGTGTAAATGCATAGCTGATCAAAGAAACTTGCTACAGCTATTAAATGGATCAGTATCAATCCACTAGATCTAGGCTTTGTGTAATAAGGTTGTATTTTAAATCATGACTTGGAGTTTTAAGCAATATGTCAACCAAAGTCCAGCTTTACATAAAATCAGGATTGACTCTTATGTGTAACTTATATACTTGCCATTGCATGATTAACAAATTTGTTATTTCACACAAAGGTATATCAGCCCCATAGACTTTGAAGATACTTGCAAATAACAAATCCTTTCAGCTTAAATCTATTGGCTGCTTTCTTCCTAATTGCAAGGGATTATAACAGAGATCTGTGAACTAGAACATCTCACAACTAACATGAACTTGCATGTGTCCCTTTATGGAAAACAACTTTAAAGTTAACTTTCTCATTTTTGTCAATATTTCATTCATAACCGTCTATTGGGCTTTGTGAAGAACAGAATCAATAACTATCCAGGTTAAAATAATCTCTTATGGAGACAGTTAAAAACAATTTAAAAGCATAATATAGCAAAGAATGAAAATTTCTGCAAGAGTAATTAGATTCATTCCTTTGTCAGATGTTATTTTTTTTCTTCTGGTATCTTTCACCTCTATATGGGGCAATTGTCTAATTTGTTTGTTAAGAGAAGGAAATGTTTTGCATGTTATGTAAACTATGACTGAAATACTCATTTGCTTTGATAAATTTCATACAAGAGTTTTGAAGTCAAGCTTGTCTTTTGAAAGTTTTGAAGAACTTTCCCGGGGTGAAGATCTTCACAACTGGAAAGAATGGACCATCCACAGTAATGTGCAAACTGAAGTTGTGATTGGCCATTCTTGTTTAGGTAGCTTTCCTGTCGTGTCTAGAGGATACTCTCTCTCAGCTGGTGCACTGATAATCTCTAAACCTCTTCTGTAATTTTAGATGAAGAGGTTGAATTATAGACATACGGATTGAGGATACACATCCCAAAATCATCTATTCTTCCCATTTCGATCATTCGAAGATCTGTGGGATAGCTTCCATCTACTACAAAAAGCAGTTGCTTTGAGGAGTAGGTAAAGGTAAGCTTTTCTGTGGCATAAGCATCATCATTTAGAGCACAGTTAAACTATATTGGCTTAGGAAAAAAGGACAGCAGTGGGCTTTCCTCCAGGGCCTGTGACCTTTCCAGCCAAGAATAGTTTGCTAGGGTTGCACTGTCAACTGTGCATTTCCTCCTATTGAGTGAGATTCAAATCAAACTAGACAGTTTGAATGATTTTTTCTCCATAGATCCATTTTGATTTCTTAATCCACGCTTCTTCAAGCTTCTGTTTTTCCACCATTTACACCTTTTCCTGTTGCATAATCATCAACAAGTTAGTGACATCATTAAACTGTCAATTTTAATCTCTAAAGATTAAGAGTGTACTATGTGTTACCTTTATAAACATAGACTATTCAGAATACAAATTTCCACTTATATTTTGCAATGAGCTATGTAACTTCAGAGGTTTTCAAGGCAGTGCATCTTTAAGCTTGAAGACTGGCTTTTTCTCTTTTTTGTCCCTATATTTTTCTTTTCTTTTTTCTTCTTTTGTTCCAGGGTGGATATGGTGGTTTTGATGTTTTGAAGTCCATTAGCTTTTGTAAAAGTGACAATTCCTCTACTTTCAATGTCAAAAACCATCTTTAATATTAGCAGAGTTTTTGTTTGTTTGTTTTGTTTTGTTTCTGTTTTTATTTTTGTTTTCGTTGCTTTTCACCATTTTCTTCTCATACCTAGGAATTCTTCAGAGAAGTCTGCAAGTAGGTATATGAAACTGTCTTATGTCACTTGCCTATTTTTTTCTTGTTTTTCTTCCAGATTGTTCCCGTTTCTCTGCTGGGTTTGACAGTTTTATTCTAACTAGTCTTGGGGAATTTGCATCTACAGATCTTTGACCTTCCTATGTTGGTTTACTCACATATTTCTCCAAGCATGTAAGGTTTGTGTGCTCCTTTTCAAAATATGCTTTTTCTACCTTCATAGGCTTCTTTCTTTACTGGCTGCGATTGTAATTTGCCGTTCTCATGTTTTCCATAAATCTTATAACTTTACAATCTTCCTTTAAATCTTCTCTCCTGTATTCTGCTGCTTCAACATATTCACATATTTTGTCTCCGACGTTACCAATGATTTTTTCTTACTTTCAATGCTATTAAGATCTGCATCACATGGACAGTGACAGGTTCCCTAAAGCTATTTTCATTCAAGAATATTACTACAATGACTATATTCACCCCCATATCTTCCCCTTCCCTCTCTGAAGCCTACATAATAGTATCTGTTCTTTACCCAGATCACCCAACTTCTACACTCAGACTTCGCTAGGATCCATATCAGAGAGAATCTGACATATTTCACTTAGTATATTGTTATCAACTTTCCTGCAAATGACATACTTTATCCACACATATTACTTGATCAAAGTCATATATATACATATATATATATATACACACACACACACACACACATATGTATGTGTGTGTGTTATATATCATATTTCTTTTTTAGAGGCAGACTGACTCCACAACTTCACATGTAAATTGAGCTTCAGCAAGCACAGATCAGAGGAGATGTCTATAGTGTCCGAAGTTGATTTTCTTTGGAAACCTTCCCACCAGTATCAAAGTTCTACTTTAAGGCATTTTTCTTTTCCAAAAATTCTATCTATAGCTCCATAATGATTGTGTAAGAATTTCTTTTCATCTGCATTATTTTTGGCCTTTGCTTGTTTGATTTTATCTATAGCCATTTATTAACCAGAAAGAAAATCTCAAGGGTTTTTTATTTTATGATTTCAAAGAGTAAAATTAAATGTAGTCAGTTTTACTCTGCATTATGTCTCTCTGACTCACCCAGCACCATCTCTTAGACATCCTCCTTCTAACATCATGTCCTCTGTATCACCTTAGTCCCGTCTCCCCTCCCCTTCTCCATCTGATCCTCCCATCCTTCCCCATACAGTTCAAATACACAAGTAAAATCTAGTCTATGTCCCTCTCCCAGGTAGATCCCCTGGTCCTCCCTAGACACTTCTATCCCTAAACAGTGTGGGTCTACACATTGTAGCTTTTTTATCATTTAGTTAATAGCTATTATACACAGATAAACAAATACATCTTTTAAAATGTAGTTTTGATTTATATTTCCCCAATGGCTGAGAAAGTTTAACTTCTCTTCATACCTTTATTGACCATCTATAATTTTGAGAGCTGTAATTTAATTCATTTACATATTTATTGATTATGTTGCTTAACAGTGGTGTTATATTTTTAGTTAAGTATTCTATACAGTAATGCCTTATGAGACATTTAGTTAGTATAGACTTTATCCCAGAGTACAGCCTGTCTTTCACAAGCTCATTTTTCCTGTGTAGAAGCTTTTTAATTTTATAAACCCCAGAATAAATTCTTGATTTTATTTCTAAGCCACTTGTGTTGTTTTCAGAAGGTTCTATATATTGAAGTTCTTTTATTTTTCTTTAAAATTCTCAGAATTCAGGGCTTCATTAATTATTTGATCCCTTTTTAATTGAGTTTTGTACAGAATGAAAGATATGTATCTATTATATACTTTCTTTTTCTACACATATATCTTTACATTTCTCAGCTCAAATTACTGGAGGTTATGTCTTTTAAAATATTCACTAAAATTATGTATGTGGGGGAGTGATATGCATATGTGTGGGTGTGTGTCTGTGAGTATTTTTTCTGCATGTCTGGACAATCATGTGAAGAGTCCAGAAAAGGGTGGCAGATTCCTGCCATATGGATTCTGAGGTCAATCCTGGATCCTCTGGAAGAACAGCTAGTGCTGCTTATTGCTGAGCCATTTTTCCAGTCATCAAGTATATCATTCTTTAAGGTATGTGTTTAACATTCTAACTTTAAAATAATCAGATAGTTTAGCAAGTGAACCTGTGGTATAGTGGGGCATCTTTTGGATATATGCCCAGGAATAGTGTAGCTGTGTTTTGAGGTAGAATTAGTCCCAATTGTCTGAGAAACTGCCAAATTGATTTCCAAAACTATTGTACATGTTGGCACTCCCAACAGCAATGAAAGAGTGTTCCCCTTGCTCCACATCCTTGCCAGCATGTGCTATTTCTTGAGTTTTTGATCTAACTTGTTCTGACTGGTGTAAGTTGGAACCTCGGGGTCATTCAGATTTGCATTTCTCTGATGACTAAGGACACCGAACATTTCTTAAAGTGCTTCTCAGCCATTTGAGATTCTTCTACTGAGAATTCTCTGTTTAGCTTTGTAACCCATTGTTTTTAAAATGGGTTATTTGTGTTTTTGGTGTCTAATTTCTTAAGTTCATTTTATATTTTAGATATTAGCTCTCTGTCAGATGTAGGGAAGGTGAAAATCCTTTCCCCATCTGCAAGCTGTCGTTTTGTCCTATTGATAGTGTTCTGTGCCTTACAGAGGCTTTTCAGTTTTTTGAAGTCCTATTTATCAGTTGTTGGTCTTAGAGGCTGAGTCACTGCGATTCTATTCAGGAAGTTGTCTCCTGTACCAATGAGTTCTCAAGGCTATCCCCCACTTTCCATGTTATTAGTTATAGTGAATCAGGTTTAACGTTGAGGTCTTCGATCAACTTGGAATCGAGTTGTGTGCAGGGTAATATGCATGGTATGTATTCAGTTATAAGTGAATATTAGCTATAAAGTACAGAATACCCACACTACTCTTCACAGACAGAAAGAAGCTAAATAAGAAGGAAGGCCCAAGTGAGGATGTTTGAATCTCACCTAGAAGGGGGAATAAAATAGTCATATGAGGTCAATGGGTGGAGGGAAGTAGGTCAGAGAGGGGACAGGGAGGGGATATCAGGAGAAAGAATCTGGGGACTAAGGGAATAAATGAAAATCTGCAGCTGGTGGATGTAGGGTTGGGGGGCTTTTAAAGATGATCAGAGATCTGGGAGAGGAAGGCTTCCCAGGAATCAATGGGGGGTGACATTAGCTGAGATTTACAGTGTGGAGATATGGAATCTGAAAAGGCCACTTGCTATAGCCAGGCAGAGACCCTGTTGGAGCCATAGGGCAACAAACCTACCCACAAAACATTTAACCCAAAAATCTATCCTGTCCACAAGAAATACAGGGACAGGGGATGGAGCAGAGACTAAGGGAATAACCAACCAATGACCACTCCAACTTGTGACCCATCTTATGGGGAAGCAGCATTCCCTGACACTATTAATGATTATCTGTCAAGCTTACAGAAAGGAGCCTAGCATGACTGTCATCACTGAAACTTCACTGAGCAGGTAACTAAAACAAATGCAGAGACCCACAGGCAAACATTGCATGCATCTTGGGGCTCCTTTGGATGAGCTGGGAGAAAAATTGAGGGACCTGAGAGGGATAGGAACTCCACAGGAAGACTGACATAATCAACTAACCTGTACATTTTGGGGTTCTCAGAGACTGAACTACCAGCCAAAGAACATACACTGACTGGACCTCGTTCCCACAAACTTATGTAGCAGATGTGCACATTGATCTTCCAGTGAATCCCCCAAGAACTGGCAACTGGAACAAGGGCTTCCTATGAAGCTGTTGCCTGTCCGTGGACCCCATTCCTCTAACTAGGCTGTCTCCTTAGGCCTCAGTGGGAAAGGATGAGCCTAGCCCTGCAGAAACTTGATGTGCCAGGGTGAAGCGATGGTGGATGGGGGCTCCACCCTCTCAGAGGAGAAGGATATTGGGGTAGATACTCTGTGATGCCTAGACCTGGAGGGGATCAGCAATCAGAATGAAAAGTGAATTAATAAATTAATTGCTTTAAAAATCACAAAGTTGTAGTAAACGTGCCTATGTTAATTCCTAGGTTTTCTGGTTCACTAAACCAGACATCTCTTTCTGTACTGCGACTAATAACTATTCTTATTCCTGTGGCCTTGTGGTCTAATGTAAGGATGGGTGTTCTAACACTTTCAGCATTGTTAGAGTTTATCAGAATTACTGTTGCTTTTTTGTTTTCTTATGAATTTTAATAGTATTTTCACTGTGAATTGGGAACACAAAGAAACAATAAAACCAGTTTCACTTCTATTCTGCCAATCAATGAACATGGGAGATATTTAAGCCTTCTACCCTTCTTCAGGTGATTTCTTTATTTTCTTAATGTTTTAATTGTAGAGATCTTTCACCACCTTGGTTAGGTTTGTGTCTAGATATTCTTTATTCTGAAGCTGTTGTGAGTGAGATACAATTTATTTTGTAATTTCTTTCTACAAACTTGTTGTTACTTGTGTAAACATTTTACTCATTTCTCTTTTTCCTTCTGATTCCCTGGAGATTCTGTAATATGTGCTTGACTTCTTTACTATGCTCCATAATCCCTGTATGCTTTTTTTCCTTTCACCTTTCTTCTTAGTAATTCTGAATGACATGCTTTGTGCTTTGATGAGGTTTTCTCCAGCTTGATCAAGTCTTCTCTTGAAATTCTGTGTTGTATCTTTCATATTTTTTATTTCATTCTTTAGCTCCTGATTTTTATTACAATTTCTGTCTTTAGCAAATTTTTCATTGTGTATTTTGTTCAATTTCATTGAGTGGCCTTCACCTCTAGCTTGACCAATTTCTTTGAGGACTTCACACTCTTTCTGAGGAATGCTCAGATGTTTGAGATATGTGTTGTTACTGGTCATTTGGATAATACTTGGGTTTCTCCTTTCTTATCTTTCTGTTGCTGTGTCTCCTGTTGCTATCTGCACCACTGGATGATGTGCCATGGCCACATTATACAGTGTGAGTTCAATACCCATCAGTAGAATTGTTCTGGAACATTGCTACCAAGTCTGCTCAGATCCAGGAAACACAAGCTGTTGCTGGCTCCACGGCCATGGTTAGTATCATGGTCCTCAGCCTGAAAGCTTATCCATTGTGCTTTATGTGCTGTGGTGGTCCAGGCTCTGAGGAAGATGTGCTGGTGTAGATTTTCTATCCACTGAGTTTATCCAAACTGAGATCAACCTCAGTGCCAAAGGCTCTGGAGTTCTTGATGGTGAGCAGTGGTAGCTACACAGTGAAGGCCACGGTGGTGAGTTGTTATAGGGCCTACGTGGAGCTCATGGTGGTGAGTACTCACAGGGTCCTCAGTGAAGGGGTCCTGACAGTGAGTACTGATAGCTGCACAGTACTGGAGGCTACTTGTAGTCTATCATGAAAGGATGGGTGTCAGGGCAGGAACCTGGAGGCAGACACTGAAGCAAGTCCATAGCCTCTGCTTCCTGGCTTGAAAAGCGAGCTTTGTTTATGATATAGCATCTCCTGCCCACGAACAGCAGTTCTTCCCACTGCAATCATTAATAAAGTACTTCAGGTTTGCCTACAGGCCAATCTGATGGACGTGTTCTTTCTCAGTTGAGGTTCCTTCCTCCCAGATGAATCTGGACTTTATTAAATTGTCAGAAATCTAAGCAGCACAAGCATTTCTTACACTTTGGAACACCCCCGAGCCATACTCACCTGTGGGCAGTTGTTTAAATACAGTTTCTGTAAGGCAGATGAGAGGGTCCAGAGTCTCCTGCTCTGCTATTTTCCCAACATCACTCTCTTTTCAGAGTTTCTTCTACATCATTACTTTGAATTCTTTGCTAGGCAAATTTCAGATCTTCATTTATCTAAATGTTCTTCACTTGAAAGTTGCATGTTACTATATCTACTGTTTAGTTGATTTTTCCTCATAAATATTCAGTATGTGAGAAAAATATTTCTGTATTTCCATACATATCTAGTTTCCAGTGAGTTATCATAAGACTAAACAGCTTAGATTCTAAAGTCTTTATGTCAAAATTTCAAAATCTTCTGCCGTTGGCGAGTGTTGCTTGGGCTGCTTATCACAATGGATCACTGCTTGCTGCTATTTCTGTCTTCATATTTCTCCTTCTCATTTCTTTGCTCCTCCTTCTTGGATCATTAAAAGAATATGATAGGCAGATATCTAGGACAATTTAATGTTCTTTATAGCTTAGCATACTCTCTTCTAAAGTTATCAACAGCAAATACTAACTACTGTTAAAAAAGAAATCATAGTGGTGTATTAGCCATTTCTGGCTTTTGAAAATGTCTAGAGGAAAATATGAAACTATGTGTGTTTTCCCTTATTACTTTGTAAGATCATTTTTTTAATGATTGAATTTCTAATGTAAACTATTTGTTCCCAGTTTAGGGAAACGAGACAAAACTTTCTCATCATAAGAGAAACAGGAAGAACAAAGAGGTCGTCATGACACATTTAATTTTAGTTCCTCTACAATGAAATTTGGCCTTTTCAACACATAATAATCATTTTGAATAACAAAAATCCCAGGACGGTGAAAACTATCCTCAACAATAAAAGAACTTCTTGGGGGAATCACCATCCCTGACCTCAAGCAGTATTACAGAGCAATACTGATAAAAGCTGTTTGGTATTGGGAGAGACAAGCAGGTAGTTCAATGGAATAGAATTGAAGACCCAGAAATGACCCATACCCCTATGGTCACTTGATCCTTGACAAAGGAGCTAAAACCATTCAGTGGAAAAGAGATAGCATTTTCTACAAATGGTGCTGGTTCAAGTGGAGGTCAGCATGTAGAAGATGCAAATTGATCCATTCTTATTACCCTGTACAAAGCTCAAGTCCAAGTGGATCAAGGACCTCCACATCAAACCAGATACACTCAAACTAATAGAAGAAAAAGTGGGGTAGAGCCTTGAACACTTGGGCATTGGGAAAAATTTCATGAATAGGAAATCCTTGGCTCATGCTCTAAGAATGGACAAATGGTGCCTCATGAAATTGCAAAGCTTCTGTAAGGCAAAGGACACTATTGTTAGGACAAAACAGCAACCAACAGATTGAGAAAAGATCTTTACCAATCCTACATCTGATAGAGAGGTAATATCCAATATATACAATGAACTCAATAAGTTAGACCCCAGAGAATCAAATAACCCTATTAAAAATGGGGTACAGAGCTAAACAAAGACTTCTCAGCTAAGGAATATTGAATGGCTGAGAAGTACCTAAAGAAATGTTCAACATCCTTAGTCATCAGAGAAACACAAATCAAAACAACCCTGAGAATCCACCTCACAGCAGCCAGAATGGCTAAGTTAAAAAAGCTCAGGTGACAGCAGATGTTGGCACGGATGTGGAGAAAGAGGAACACTCCTCCCTTGTTGGTGGGTTTGCAAGCTGATACAACCTCTCTGGAAATCAGTCTGGTAGTTCCTCAGAAATTGAACATAGTACTACTTGAGGACCCAGCTATACCACTCCAAGGCATATACCTAAAATATGCTCCAACGTATAACAAGGACACATGCTCCACTATGTTCATAGCAACCTTATTTATAATAGCCAGAAGCTGGAAAGAACCCAGATGTCCTTCACCAAAGGAATGGATACAGAAAATGTACATCTACACAAGGGAGTACTATTCAGCTATTAAAAACAGTGCCTTCATGAAATTCATAGGCAAATGGATGGAACTAGAAAATATCATCCTGAGTGAGATAACCCAATCACAAAAATAAACAAACAAATAAAAACCATACATGGTATGCACCCACTGATAAGTGGATATTAGCCCAAAAGTTTGGATTACCCAAAATACAATCCACAGACCACATGAAGCTCAAGAAGAAGGACGATTAAAGTGTGGATACTTCAGTACTTCTTAGAAGCATGAACAAAAATATTCATAAGAAGGGCTATGGAGACAAAGTTTGGAGCACAGACTGAAGGAATGGCCATTCAAAGCCTGCCCCATTTACATGGGATCCAGCCCATTTACATACAGCCACCAAACCCAGACATTATTTCTGATGACAAGAATTGCATGCTGACAGGAGCCTGATATAGCTGTCTCCTGACAGGCTCAGCCAGAGCCTGATAAATACAGAGGCGAATGCTCTCAGCCAACCATTGAACTGAGAACAGGGTCCCCTTTGGAGGAGTTCGAGAAAGGACTGAAGGGGCTGAAGGGCTTGGCAACCCCATAAGAACAACAATACTAACCAACCAGAGCCCCCAGGGACTAAAACACCGTTCAAAGAGTCCACATGAACAGACCCATGGCTCCAGCTGTATATGCAGCAGACGATGGCCTTCTTGGGCAAAAAAGGGAGGAGGAGCCCTTGGTCCTGAAGACCCCCAATGTTGGAGAATATCAGGGCAGGGAGTGAGGAAGGGGTGTGTGGTTGGGTGGGGGAAAGGGGATAGCATTTGAAATGTAAATAAAAATATCCAATAAAAATAAACAAGTGAGTATCTTTATAATTCCAGTGCTTCTACACACAGGATCAGAAGAATGTAGCTATCTCTTATGTAGTCATGGAGTCCAGTTTTCAACTTCCTCCGATCCTGCTTTTTCATTTTAAATAATCCATTAAATAATTCTCACCTCACAAGCCAGTGCTTTATTTTGGAAACAAAAATGTCTCCTTCCTACCTTCCTTCCTTCCTTCCTTCCTTCCTTCCTTCCTTCCTTCTTTTTTCTTTAAAACCATGCTGTAGCCAGCTCAAGCAAGGACTTTTATGCCAAAATTCTTTCATATTTCATATTTAGTTTCCCAAAATACTCCTTTCATTGTAGCTATTAAGGTTAGAGAAAGGGCTTGGTGGAATTCTCATCACTGATATTAGGAAACTGATTTCTGAGCTAAAGATAATGAGGCCAAAAGACCTAAGTGTCTTCCAGGGTGTATAAAAACGCACAGATTCTGCTGTTGAGAACAATCCCACATTGTGTCATGGGCTGAATCAGCCCTCTTTCCCCTTGCATTCACTTCTTAGATCCTATTATGATGGAAATAGACTCCAAGTGAGCTCCATCTGGGCCCAAGCCTGAAAAGCTATTTCATAACCACTTTTAATCTGACTATTTAAAGGTATAACCTCAAGATACGTTTCTCAATCTATCTCCTACATAGAAATAGAAATTATTAACAAGAAAAGAACCATTATTCCCATATTTCTCTTGCCCATATGGAATCAAGAAACCATGCTTCTTTCTCTTGGATATTAAATAAAGAGGATGTGTGTCACTATAATTAAGAATATGTTCTTACCTTTTTAGTCTTGCTAAAAGAATAATAATCCAAAAGTTGCACATTGGTGACTGACAATCAAACTTGCAAATAATATGCTCAACAGAGTGTTAAAATAGCATTAATGCGGTTGCAATTCATTTCCTTTTAATATACACTGAAAGGAACTTTAAGGTGGCTGCATTTAATGTGTGTGCCATGAGGACTGAGCGTGCACAGTAATACAATTCAAAAATCTAATGTTTCCTGCTAGTTTCATAGGAAAGCTTAAAAGACCAAAAATGCATACAGTAGAAAAAATGGAAAGTGCTTTTCCCAAAAATAGTGACTGTATCACTAGCTTCTTAATTAAGTAGCCTATTAAATCATTTTTTCTTTTCATACAAATAACTTATGCTTCTTTATTAATATGATTGTAAATTATTATTATCGTTGTTTACTGTTGTACGTCAGCTGCCAACCACCTTAGACCATGAACACTTGTGGAAGAGTTGTTTTGTTTACAGTAACTTTCTCTTTTTGCTTCTTGAGGTGTCTCAAAATTTTATTGACCTAGTGACAATGATTGATGATGATGATGATGATGATGATGATGATGATGATGATGATGATGTTATGAGTGATGAAAGATTTGAGTCCCCCAAGGCTTCAGGCTTACCTCCACAGCACTCACAATGCAACTCATTTCCAGTAGCAGTCTTTTTCCCCCTTACTGGCCATTAGCAAATAATTAATGCTCCAAAGAACATTAAAACTGGATAAATTGTAGACAGGACAAATTTTGGGTCAAAGGGTTTGTGTGTGAGCTACTTCCTCCAGGAGTCCTACCTGACTAAAGGAAGCGGCCACTTTCAGATCAATGTGCCCTACTCCTAGTCTTATGCTCAAGTTGCAGGTACCCACACATCACTGAGGAGCCAACTCCAATATAAGACAAACTAGCTAGCAAACAAGTTCTCTCAGACACTCAGGATTGCATCAGGTCAAAGTGAAACTCTTGAGTCCAGAGTTTCAGGGTTTTTATTGTGGTTACAACAAACGTTGGGAGTTTCCATACCTGTTACTAAGGGGAGTGGGTTGCGATAGGATTCTTGCTCAGGAGGACTCTAATTTTTCTTCCTGGAATTGGAGCTGAACTAATGGTTTTGCATGAAATAGAGTTGTTTGTTTGTTTTGTTTGTTTTGTTTTTTTTAATATGTTGTTGGCTGGGCTTTACACTAAGAGTTTCAACTGGAGCAAGTCCCACAGAAACCCTGGAGACTTCCTTAATCCCAGGTCTCTGGCAGGACCTAAAGTTTGCTTTCCCCACAAACAACCACTTTCCCTTCTCTCTACCCTTATGTCCTAACATCTGATCCCCACTTCCCCACTCTTCTCCACACCCCTCTCCCACCATGATCCCTCTTTTCATCCACCTCTGTTATCTAGTTTGTTTTCCCTTCTGAGAAAGATTCAATCATCCTCCCTTGGGCCCTCCTTCTTATTTGGTTTATTTAGGTCTGTGGATGATAGCATAATTGTCCTGTATTTTTTGGCTAATATCCACTTAAAAGTGAGTACATACCCACCAAGCACAATCCTTTTGAGTCTGGATTATCTCACTCAGGATGATATTTTCTAGTTCTACCCAATTGCCTATGGAATTTATACCCCTGTTTTTAATGGCTGTGTAGTATTCCAAAGTATAAATGAACCGTATTTTTTTTTTTTGGTTCCTCAGTTGAGGGACATGTGGGTTGTTTCCAGTTTGTAGCTATCACAAATGAAGCTGCTAAGAGCATAGTTGAGTACAAGAATTGCATGTCGAAAGACAGAGCAGATATTGAGGACATGGCTCAATGACTGCCCAATCTTGAGACTTATCCCACGAGCAAGCGCCAATCCAGGATAGCATTAATGATACAGTTTGCAGACAGGAGCCTAGCATAATTTTTCTCTGAGAGGCTCCCCCAGCAGCCAATGGAAAGGGTTGCAGAGATTTATAGCCAGATGGAGCTCAGGGAGTCTGATGGAAGAGACAGGAGAAGGACTGATGGACGTGAAGAATACAATGACTCCACAGAAGCAACAGAGTCAACTAACCTGGAAACTTGGGGGTTCCCAGAACCTGAATCACAAACCAAAAAGTCAATCCAGGCTGGGCCTATACCCCTTACCCTGTATATATGTAGCATATGAGCAGCTTGGTGCCAAGGTGTCTCCCAGAACAGCTGGGGCAGGGGCTGTCCCTGTGTCTGTTGCCTGCTGGCCTATGGATCCCATTTCTCCAAAATGGTCTTCCTTGTCTGGTTTCAGTGGGAAAGGATGCAACTAATCCTCCAGTGACTTGATATATAGATGTGTGTGTGTGTGTGTGTGTGTGTGTGTGATGTGTGTGTGTCTGTGTGTGTGTCTATGTGTGTGTCTATGTGATGTGTGTGTGTCTGTGTGTGTGTGTGTCTGTGTGATGTGTGTGTCTGTGTGTGTGTGTGTGTGTCTGTGTGTGTGTGTGTGTGTGTGTGTGTGTGTGTCTCTGTGTGTGTCTGTGTGTGTGTCTATGTGTGTGTCTATGTGATGTGTGTGTGTGTGTGTGTGTGTGTGTATGTGTGATGTGTGTGTGTCTGTGTGTGTGAGTGTGTGTGAGTGTGTGTGTGTGTGTGTGTGTGTGTGTGTCTGTGTATGCAAGTATTGGGAGTTAATACCCAGAGGGGTTTCCCCCTTCACAAAGGGGACATTAGAATTGAGGGGATCTGTGTGAGGGGGTAGTCAGAGGAGAAGAAGGTTGATATTGGGATGTAATGCGAATAAATAATTAATTAAATAAATAATTAAGTAAATTGACAAAAATATCTGCCACCTGTATTTGTTCACGTATCTTCCATTTATCTAGCTCCTTTTAACTTGAAATTTGCTTGGTACTATGTCTACCATGTCCACAGGATAAAACATATATTTTATAAACGTCATTTGAACGTCTTTATCTCTTCTGTTTATTCAGTTGTAGATTCCTACTGCACTGTGGAATCTTGTAGCTAATGAGTTTTTCTATATAAAAATACTAAAGCACAAGCCCTGCGTCCATGGTGTACAACCCAAGATGCATGACCTTACATCATCTGCCTGAGACTTCATTTTAGCTATTACCCACTGCACAGATAAGTAAGAGAGTCAGCGAAGCTTCCTCATTGGATAAAAGCTGCAAGAGATTTGATGACAGTTATTTTCGTCTAGTCTCCTTGAAGGAGTCTGTAATTCTGAATGTAATTGTCTAGAATGTGGCAGAGTAAAACTGCAAATGCTGCTTCTGGAAATAATTTACAGTCTTATAATACATTTAAATCATGGCACCTCTTGTTTACCTTTCTATGGTTTTGTGGTGAAACTTCTCTTGCTTGAAGAAAGCCATTCCCAGGATGAGCACAAAATGAGGACCTTCCAAATAGGAAGTGAGTGTTTGTGGGTGCATAATACAAAATGAACTACAAAGGTGATTTTTAAATGTAACAAGAAAGGGTAATGCTTGTTAATTGGCAAATTAGGTGGAAATGAAGCATTAGAATTCACAGGAACACCCACAGGCAAATAAATATTGCTGTGGGTATCTGAATACACACAAAAGAGCACATTTGATCACTATGTGGCCCTCCATAAACAATGCTGTTTAAATTTGAGTAACTCACAGGTTAGCTAAGTTTTGCTTACTGCTGGACTTACAAAACTCCACAACATTGCTGATAAGGATAATTTGAAGGGCTTTGCTATGGAGATTATCAGAAGCTGGTAAGTGGAAAATATTGTACTTATTTTTCTATTGTGTGGAGAAGTTATGTTTCCCTCTTTCTTAAACAGTAGAAATAATATGTCATAACAGATGACAATTATTCTAATAATGCTACAATCAGTGTTATTCAGGGGGCAAGATCGCTTTCATTGCACATGACAGATGAAGTGCTGCTCTAAGTTTCCCATTCTTTGTTAATTTCTATTTCCCCTATATTTTTATGACACCAAAAATTGTGACAAGAATTGTCTTTAACCTTTCCTCATGAAACTGGCAATTTGATATACATATGTCTATTGTCTGACAGGACCATTAGAATAGCACAAGGAGAGGCATTTCTTTTCCAACTCTATGAAAACTTAGCATCTTCGGTAGTTTCTACCTAAAGCAGGAATTTTTTTTCCCTAAGGATAAAAATGACTTATGGGAGCAGAGAGAATGTTGATGCCTTCGTGTTTCTACCTAATCATCTATGTCATGCATGAGTCAGGTAAAGTGGAGAACGTGGAATGCTGCACTAATTACTAAGGATCGATATACACACAGTTCTGGGATACACTGTGGGCAGAGCACTTCCTGGGGTTTTTCCCGTGTCTGCCTGCCAATTGCTCCAAGACTTGATTGCTAAGATGTACCAAGGCTCTGTCCTCAGAAACAGCTAGAACCTGGGGAGAAAGAAGTTAGGAGGTCAAGGCTGCTGCTATTTTGTGGAGATTCTGAAACTGCTTTTATTTCTGGCATCAACTTAACAATGGGAATGTAGACTAAATCAGAAATCCCATCAGGGAATATTTATTCATTCCTTACAGCTATGTGACTAGAAATACTTGGTTTCTCTGACACTTCTGTTTGCAATACCAATCTTACAACAGTTTGATTGCCAGAAGTTGTTCTAGATTTTAGGATTAGAGAAGTACAGCCAATCAGTAGTCAGACAAGCCTCTGAACATCTCTACCACAAGCTCCTCTTTCAAGTTGGTATTTGCTACTTTCCTTCTCTCTCTCATTTTGCTTACATAAGGCACAAGCAAAAATATGTTAGCAGTACATTCTATTTTAGCTACTTGAAGAAAAATACAAAGTAAAGTGTAATTAATACTTAATTTTGGCAAACATTAGAATAGATTAAATAAACATAAACATACATTAAACAACATGCTAATCTCTGGGTTATAAAACTGGATTATATTCTTTTTATCTGCTTACTCGAAATAGAATTTAGAGTAAAAAGCATATCTCTTAATATTTTACTGTTGGACTACTAGTTGTACCTGTAAGATTTTCCACTGGTGAAGGGCATCCAAGTTGAAAATGATACATTGGTGGCAATCTGATTTGGAGAGTTTACCAAAGGACACTCTTGCCTACTCTTTGGGTGCATTCCATGCAAACCCTCTCTACTAATCCAATGGAGGATCTTACCCTTGATGGAGAAGTTCAGTTTGCCAGATTCTGAGAAAGCAGGTTACGCTTGTAAGTTCTTCCTTTTCTCAAAGATGCAGCAGCCTCAAATTTCAAGAACTTTAAAGTGGAGAACATACCCAGGCATAGAAATTAGACTAGAAAAGGACAGAGAAGAAAGGAGGCATACTGAGCTAGACAAAAATGAATAGAAAGTATGACATAATTTTTTAATGATTCAGTGGGTCAAACAGTTAAGCTGAATTTCTAGTATTTTTGAGTGATCGGTTTCCTATAGATTTTTTAAAGTTAGTTTACAAAGAAACTAGTTTTCATGGGCTTACCTCTCCTTTCCCCATTTTCCTGAACTCCCATCCTGCACAAAATAATCTCTCTTTACTTTTACCCTGTTGTTTTCTCTGTTGTCCTTCCTTAAAGTCTCCTTTTATTCCGGTCTAGGGCCCCCTTCTAGCTATATGACCTTTAAACATTTACTTAGTCTAGGAATATCTATTTGAAAATTTGGAGTCTTGAATCTAAATGTGAGTGAAAAGATAAAATTCCTGACACCTGATTACTTTATTTTTTTTCAATTTCTACCTATTTTTCTATAAAATTCATGATTACGCAGTTTCTTTATGGCTGAATATGAATCAACTTTATGTATTCAATTTTATGTATGTGCTCTGTCTTTATTGTACATTAACCAATTGATTGACATAATGGCCTGATTTGTTTGAATGTGTATTGGTCATATGTCTTTTTTTAGGAAATACTTATTGAGATCATTTGTCAATTCACGAATTGTCAGGTGTGTGTGTGTGTGTGTGTGTGTGTGTGTGTGTGTGAGAGAGAGAGAGAGAGAGAGAGAGAGAGAGAGAGAGAGAGAGAGAGAGAGAGAGAGAAGAGAGAGAGTTTTTGTATGTGTTCAATTTTTGTCGTTCTTTATATATTCTAGATATAAATTGTCTTAAGTACAGCTTTCAGAGATTTTTCTCTCATTCTTTAGCTTTCTATTTTGTTTTTTATATTTATTTTGCCCTATACAAGTTTCTTAATTTTATGTAAATCTATTTATCACTTCTTGTATACATTTCTTGTGCCACTATAGTACTCTTTAAAAAGTCCTGGGCTCTCTATAAGTCTTGAAGTGTTTTCTGTTAGCATTATTATACTCCTGGTTTTAAACTACAGTGTTTTATTTGTGTGTGCTTGTGTGTGTGTGTGTGTGTGTGTGTGTGTGTGTGTGTGTGTGTGTGTATACATGTGAACTGTGGTGATTGATTGCAAGTAGATATCCAGACTTTCCTACATCATTAGTGAAAGGACTGACTATTCCAATAGCATGTTTGGATCATTTTTACCCATAAAATACCCATCTTTGTGCCAGGGCTATTCCACTGCAGCATAACCGTGGTTGGGCAGTGTGACACCTCTAGCAGTTTACTTTCTGCAAGTACCATTTTCATTGTACACAGTCTTTTGCATTTTCATTAAAATTTAGGATTATTTTCTAATTCTTAATTTTTTTCAATGGATTTTTTTTACAAAGATTGCATTCAATCAATTAATGACGGCTTTCTGTTAATGCAGCATTAATTCCATTAATTCAGGAGCATGGAAGTGTGTTGATTGGCTAGTGTTTCCTTCCATTTCCTTTCCCAGTATCTTAAAGTTTTTATACTTGAGGTCCTCTACTTCCTGCAAAAGGTTTATTCCTAAATATTTTTTTCATTATAATGGGCTACTTTTTTAAACTCTTTTTTATTAGGTATATTTCTTTACTTACATTTCAAATAGTATTCCCTTTCCCAGTTTCCTGCCCATAATCATGCATCCTCACCCCTTCCACCATACAGGTTTTCCCCCATCCACCTCCCTTACCACCACCACCCCCAGACATTCCCCAGTAGTCAAACCTTGGCAGGACCAAGAGCTTCCCCTTCCACTGGTGCCCCAACAAGTCTATTCTCTGCTACCTATGCAGTTGGAGCCCTGGGTCAGTCCATGTATAGTCCTTCGGTAGTGGTTTAGTCCCTGGAAGCTCTGGTTGCTTGGCATTGTTGCAAGCCCATTCAGCTCTTTCAATTCTTCCTCTAATTCCCCTAATCAGGGTCCTCTTCTCAGTTCAATGATTTGCTGCTAGCATTGACCTCTGTATTGGACATGCTCAGTATGTGTCTCTAAGGAGATATCTATATCCAGTGCCTTTCAGCATGCACTTTTTAGCTTCATCAATCTTATCTAGTTTTGGTGAATATATATGCTACATGTGGGGTAGGCACTGAATGACTGTCCCTTCAGTCACTGATCTAAACTTTGCTTCCATATCTCCTCTTATGGATATTTTTCTCCTTTCAAGAAGGAATGGGAGCATCTGCATTTTGGTCATCCTTCTTCTTGAGCTTCCAGTGGTCTGTGGATTGCATCTTGGGTAATTCAAGCTTTTGGGCTAATATCCACTTATCAATGAGTGCATACCAAGTGTCTTTTTCTGTGATTGGGGTACCTCATTCAGGATGATATTTTCTAGTTCATTCCATTTGCTCATGAACTTCATGAAGTCATTGTTTTTGATAGCTGAATAATATTCCACTGTGTAGATGTACCACATTTTCTGTATCCATTCCTCTGTTGAAGGGCATCTGGGTTCTTTCCAGCTTCTAGCTATTATAAATAAGACTGCTATGAACATAGTGGAGCATGTGTCTTTGATGTATGTTGGAGCATCTTTTGGGTATATTCCCAAGAGAGGTATAGCTGGGTTCTCAGGTAGTGGAATGTCCAATTTTCTGTAGAAACTCCAGACTGATTTCCAGAGTAGTTGTACCAGTTTGCAGTCCCAACAATGCAAGAGTGTTCCTTTTTTTCCACATCCTTGCCAGCATCTGCTGTTACCTGAGTTTTTGATCTTAGCCATTCTAACTGGTGTAAGGTGGAATCTCAGGGTTCTTTTGATGTGCATTTCCCTAACGAATAAGGATGTGGAACATTTCTTTAGATGCTTCTCCGACATTCCATATTCCTCAGCTGTGAATTCTTTGTTTAGCTCTGTACCCCATTTTTAATAGGGTTATTTGGCTCTCAGGAGTCTAACTTCTTAAGTTCTTTGAATATTTTGGATATAAGCCCTCTATTGGATAGAGGATTAGTAAAGATTTTTTTCCCAAACTGTTGGTTGCCATTTTGTCCTAATGACAGTGTCTTTTGCATTACAGAAGCTTTCAGTTTTATGAGGTCCCATTTGTTGATTCTTGATCTTAGAACATAAGCCATTGGTGTTTTGTTCAGGAAATTTTCCTCAGTACCCACGTGTTCAAGACTCTTTCCCACTCTGTCTTCTATTAGTTTGAGTGTATCTGGTTTGATGTGGAGGTCCTTTATCCACTTGGACTTAACCTTTGTACATGGTGATAAGAATGGATTGATTTGTGCTGACGTCCAGTTGAACCAGAACCATTTGTTGAAAATGCTTTCTTTCTTCCATTGGTTGGTTTCAGCTCCTTTGTCGAATGTCAAGTGACCGTAGGTGTGTGGGTTCATTTCTGGGTCTTCAATTTTGTTCCACTGATCTATTTGCCTTTCTCTGTACCGATAGCATATAGTTTTTATAACTATTTCTCTGTAATACTGCTTGAAGTCAGGGATGGTGAGTCCCCCAGAAGTTCTTTCATTGTTGAGTATAGTTTTCACTATTCTAGGTTTTTTGTTATTCCACATGAATTTGCAAATTTTTCTTTCTATTTCTATCGAGAATTGAGTAGGAATTTTGTAGATTGCTTTTGGCAAAATGGCCATTTTTTACTGTATTAATCCTTCCAGTCCATTATCATGGGAGATCTTTCCATCTTCTGAGACCTTCCTAAATTTCTTTCTTCAGAGACTTGAAATTCTTGTCATACAAATCTTTCACATGCTTATTTAAAGTCACACTGAGATATTTTATATTATTTGGGACTATTGTGAAGGGTGTCATTTCCCTAATTCCTTTCTCATCCTGTTTATGCTTTGAGTAGAGGAAGGCTAGTGATGTGTTTGAGTTAATTTTATACCATGACACTTTGCTGAAATTTTTCCGGTTAAGCAGTTCTCTGGTGGAACTTTTGGGGTCACTTAAATATACTATCATGTCATCTGCAAATAGTGATATTTTGACTTCTTCCCTTCCAATTTTTATCCCTTTGACCTCCTTCTGTTGGACCCTCAGAAGTGTGGACATTCCTGCAAAGCCAGAGGAGACTACTTTCTGCCCATATTCCTAAATAATTTAAAGCTAATGTGAATTGAATATTTTTCCTGATTTATTTCCATTATGTACCATGCAATTTTAGTGAAAGAACATATATCCAGAAGTCATCATATGTCATATCATCATGGAACACTTGGAGAACTTACATTAAATCACATTTAAACAAACTCTAAAGATAAGTCAACGCTTTCTGCTGGTACTCTCATCCATAATGACGCTTTAAGTGAAACAAATCTCAACAAATATTGGTAGATAGATATGCATTTCCTTATTAACTTTCACATGCTTTATGTAATTTTCATGTACATGAGAAAATGATAGGAAAGTTAATGGAATAAGAAATGAGAGGAGATAAAGTCTTACAGTTATGTTAATCCACAAGACTCCCATACTGCAGTTTTCTTTTTAAATTTTGGCTCATATTGTTAAAGGAAACAATGCAAAATTTTGGTCATAAACAGAAAAGCATTTCCTGGCTGATGGAATGTTAAATTCTTTCAAGCTTTATGAAATGTCTGGTTTGTGCTACAGGAGCCAGGGGCACGCCAGCCTAATTATGCCATTGGTTTCTATCCAAGATTGACTTATTTTTACAACACATTATTGAGTTTATCGGCCTGCTAAATCAAGAGTTTATTAAAACAAACTATATTTCTTTGGTTTTCCCCAGAAACACAGTTATAAAGTACTTAAGGCTATAAAACATTGAATAAGAGTCACAGATTGACTTTCTAGTTAAAGCAAATGGAATTTTATTTAAAATTAAGAAAACTATTTAAATTACAAGATAAATCATTCTATGTGGAAAGGTCCCATTTTGATATGACAATTCCATCTTAATGGAAAAAACATGGGAGTAGTTGGCAAAAAGACTGCTGGCATTATGTCATGGGTGGCTTTCTTCTCTAGTCCCAGCTTCAATCCATCAAGTTATTTTAGCATTGTTGATCTTTGATATTAGTTGTGTGTCTGTTGCTGTGGTAAAACACCATGACAAGAAAAAAAGGGGCGGGGGGATTACTGAGAAGCTTATTTTAGATTATGGTTCCAGAGGGGTAGAGTCCTTATGGGAAGAAAGCCATGGCATAGTAACAGGAATAAGATTGTTGGTCACATTTCCTTGAAAGAGAGGGGGATGGAGACAGAGAGTGATAGAGACAGACAAAGAGACAGAGAGACAGAGAGAGAGAGAGAGAGAGAGAGAGAGAGAGAGAGAGAGAGAGAGAGAATGAAGTAGAATGAGGCTAGAAAGCTTCACCCATGCCTCCAAAAAGGCGGTACGTCCTAAAGATTTCAGTCTATCCCAGAGAGTCCCACCAATGCATGAGACATGTCTTATTTGAGCCATGCCCTTCAGAGGAAGTGTTTTTAAACTGATATTTATATTATATGAAACTTATATCCTTTGTGATATGGACACACATGCTTAACTCTAATCAGTAACATCGATTGAGAATATGAGTGTCATTGGCTTATATTTAAGCCTCACTCTCTGTAAGCATTGTCTACTCATATTGCCATCCTTATATCTGATGCTTAGACTTTGATGTTCTCCCTTAGTTGTCCTTTCTCACCGAGAACTTTCTCAATGGTAGATAGAGTTCAACAGTTAATCCTTTAATGACATCGTATTCATATTTTAATTTAGAATCAGGTGGTGAACCACTAGGCCTCTCAAAACTGCTACATAGCAGGACAATGAAGTCACATGACAACTAGGCTACCCACAGGGACAGAGCAGCCATCCTTTAAATGATTATAGCACTCATCAGAGACCCAGAGACATTGAACAGAAGTCCAGAGAACAGAAAATTTGGGACCAGAATAAAACTGTTAACCCAGTTTATTTACCTGAGAAATAATCACTGATGCTTTCAGTTAGGAGTAGGGCTTCCGAGAAGATTGGAAACTAAAGTAAATGAAAATTTTAAATGTTATTTATATATAGCTATATATAATGTATTATGTATATAATGCTAAATATAATTAAAGTATAATATAGGTTTTATACATTAAAATATGCTTATCTTTATAAATATATAATACTTTATATCATATATGTATCTCAATGCCATGAATGTATTAGCATTTAGTAAAACATAAGAAACCCCAAATTTCAATGTTAAGTCTCAGGGAAATTTTTCAGACTATACCAAAAGAACTTACATATGAAAAACCCTTCTTTGTAGTATATTTTGGGAGAGTTTTGAGTATGAAAACAGCAAAATTAAGTTAGCTCAGAATGCAGAGATGGGAATCCACCATATTTCCAGCTACAGAAACCCTTATTTTCTCTTTGAACAATTATTTTAAATACTGGTGCTACTGATGTGATAATTATGAACAGAATAATAAGAACAGCATGACTTTGTTTTTCTTAAACATAATAAAAATCATTTTCTTGGTGAGGAAGCTAAGGGAACCACATGCCCTATACAAAGTATTCTGACTTTTGGATATGAATTTTCTAACCAGGAATGGAGTTATATCAGGAAATTTTCATTACATCTGAATAACTCTTAAAACTTTTAATAGAGACAAAATTATTGAACTATATTTAATCATACGGAAATGGAAAGAATGAGGAACTGGATTAACTCTTTGTCCATAGGAAACCTACAATATCTTAGATTCTAAAATGTTAACATTTCCTTCCATAATTACATGTGGACAAACGACACAGACATGAGACCTGGGAGTCTTTCTCTTCTTTACCCAGTCATTTTTGCATCAATATTTTTGGGGTTTTTGGCATCATAATCATTTAATTGAGTGCTCAGTATATATCATGCTAATACCTACTCCTTCATTTATCTATTAAAATAATTCAATTAATGAAGGAGCTTTAACTACAGTTCTTCATTAAAAATAATTAACAGGTCCAAGCTCACTCAAATATGACAGATCTAGGATCTGAACACAGGTAGCTTGCCCCCAAATCTTGCTATATTGATAAGTGATTTGCCCATGGATTATAGTCCCTTCAAAAACAGTGCACCATATAATACTACTTCTATGTGTAACCAGATAGAAAGTTTTAATACTGACTCTCACAAGGAGGCATAGCTAAGCATCTTCTATGACATTGCTTTCCTGTCAGAATTAGTAAGTGTCCAACCAAAACACTATGTCTCCATTAGCAAGTGACCGAGCACGGATACTGACACATGCCTCACAGGTTAAAAGCACTTGATGCTCATTTTGAAGACCCAGATTTAGTTAGTCACCCACACCAGGTAGCTCAAACTGCCTATAACTCCAGTTACAGGGGCTCTGATGCCATTTTAACTTTCTTGGTTCCTGCATCCACCTGGTACCTTATATTACACTCATGAACAAACACAAATGTGTAACACAAGCAAGTTTTTTAAAAATGATAGAACATGTGCTTCTATACAGCTAGTTTCATCGCCAGGCATTTTGTGGGGAGCAACGTGTTTTTGGAAGGGATGATGTGGTTCAGACTTCTTCTTGCTCAGGCTCCCATTTAAAATATTCTCATATTCACTAACTAACTTTGTGCACACCCTCCTTTCTCCTACAGTGATGACCATGCTATTCTTCTGTCCTCCCATATCTGTGCAAGTATACATATGTGCACACCTGTATAAAACTGTTCTCAAACATACAATCACACAAAAGCAAGAACTGTTACATTACTACTTACAATGTCTAAGCTACTTTTGATTCCTAGTCGTGAGTTCATATTGTTTCATGCGGATTCCCACGCCTGTTATTTAGCTGTCATTGTGTTACTTCTGAAGTTTCTGTTTACTCTATAATTGCTGGCACATCTGTTTCTGCTCTGCGCTCTACGCTTTATTCTTACTCGTCCTCATCAGCACTCATCACAAAGCTCAGGTTGTTCATTCACATCTGGGATCAAGACCAAACAATATGTAGCCTACTCTCTCTCTCTCTCTCTCTCTCTCTCTCTCTCTCTCTCTCTCTCTCTCTCTCTCTCTCTCTCTGTGTGTGTGTGTGTGTGTGTGTTTGTGTGTGTGTGTGTCTTGGTGTGTGTGTGTACATGTGCATATCTGTGTGTGTCTGCACATTTTCAGTGTGTGTGTTTCCAAACGTTTCTGGGTCTTTAACCACCTACTAAACTTTTTCATGTGTTCTCTTTGTCGTATCTGACTTCTCTAAAGCCTGGCTCAAGCACTGTCAACATCGCCTTTATCTCCATAACTCCATTTTTATTAGTTATTTCCTCACACCTGAAGCCGTCTTGACTTTTCCCTCCTGTGAGATCGTTTCTGCCAGTCGAATTTACTCTTCTGCTATTGTGTTTGGGCAATGTGTATTACTGAAGGGTTTTAAGTCTGGCTTTTTTTCTTTTTTTCATCCACTTTTCATTTAACATTATTCCCTTGTATTTTCATTCCAACTTTTAACCTGCTTCCTCTGTGATCACTTACTTTGGTAGGTCATCCTATGTGCTGAGAGCCAGGCTCTGCAGGTTCATTAACCCAGAAAATGAAAGGAGTTCTTTCTGTTTTCTAACTGCTTGCATGTTATCATTTTGCTCTTCGGCTTCATTCTGTGCAACTCCACAGCAGTCCTAACTCCAGACACATTCCCCACTCCTCTTCCCTGGGTGTCTTTGGACATAGAATTTTGGTCAGATAATTGAATGCTCAACATTCTTTTATTTTCTTTTAGAAGTTTGTTGCTAGGTGTTTACCATTAAGCAATGTGTTGATGGTTTGTGGAATCTTACTAGGGTTTTAATTTGCATCCTTTAGATGCAAAAACCATCTACACACATTTTCTTATACTTAATAATTTTAGGGGGGATATGCAAATATTTCTCTTTTCTACATATTTTATAATTCATTGCCCATCTTTTATTGGGTTGTTTGTAAAAGCATTTTAATTTTTGGTCTGAAAAATTCTATTTAACAGATATGTAAATATTCCTACTCAATTAGTCTATTCATTTTTCAAATATTCATTTTGAAATTTGAAGTTTGACTTCTGAGGAAATCCAACTTTTTAGGAATTTGGTAATTAAGTTTCTTCTTATCACACCTTGCAAAGCTAGCTTCCTGTCATTTTACTGGTTTGGAGAGTTTTTGAATGGTGCAGATGGACTTTGTCTATGATGCATCACCTACCGGTTAGCATAGATTTGCACAGATTTGTTGCACTTCATTGTCATGCAGAACTTAAGACACATTTTTCTTGCCAAGTCTTGAATTTCAGAACCACCAGCCACCTCACGAATTTACTAAAAGCATTCACAGTAAATCTTGCTCTGTTGGAAGGCCATGGCAACTTTTGGAATTAGAAACTAGTTGAAACACAAGATGCACCCTAAACACAAGGTTCCCCGGTGTGCTCCCTAAGCCTTTCTCATTCTTTTTATTTCCTGGCGTCTGTAATTGAGTGGCAGTCTCTGCCATGTGTTACTAGCACCTTAGTGTTTTACAGATGTGCAAGAGTTGCCCAACCACTGCATAAAAACTCGGAAAGTAGATACAAGTAAATCTCTCCTTTTCAGTTTCTTTTCCAAGATATTTTGCAACACAGACAGAAACCTGAACGACAACCTCAGTAATTCCTTGTCATTATAGAATCAACCAAAGCTGCATGTATGTTCATTTCTAATATTCCTGTTGTGTAGTAATGATACAAGTTTCTTTTCTCATACTTCTACCGGAGTCCTTTGTTAACTCTAGGAGTTTAGAAACTTTCAGATCAGGTAGTGCAAGTCTCCCAATATGTGTCTCTTTCAAGTTTCTTTTTCTTTTAATTCTAGGTTCTTAGTCTTTCATGTAGGCTTTGAGAGACTTGTCTCTTTCTGGAAGAAGAACACAGCTAGGATTTATGAGACTGAGTTGAATCTTGAGATCAAATAGGAGAGCACTGACACATAATCACTGGGATTGCTCCGTTGTGTTAGCGTGGATTAGCTCTCGACTAATGCCCATCTGCTTTAGTGCCTTTGCACGTATTTTTCTTTTGTCGTGATGAAAAGCCATTGCACACCTCTTACAATAAATATCCCTGTTATTTTATATTTTATGAGTCAGTGCAACACCCTAATTCCTATTGCTGTTCTATAAGGATGAGCTTTTATTGATTAATGACACTATTCCCTCTGATTTTACTAAATTTTCTTACATTGAATTTTATTTCTTCATGTTTTCTCTATTCATACACATGCAAGAATACAATTTTTTCTGCTATCATGTCATTTGTATATCTCTATGCCCAATTTATAATTTTTTTAAAACATGAGTTCATGTTGACATGTCAAATGCCTTTTCCCATTAAATATTTTATTATGTTAATTTATTTTATTAATCAACTAAATGTGGGTTGTTAGTGTGTGCATATCACAGTGCATGTGATTTGTTGATGAAGATACCCATCACAGACTAACCGATGATCTGAGTTATGTTCTTAGAAGTCTCTTAGTGAATCAAAAGAACAGCTCCCAAAAGTTGTCCTTTGACCTTCAGATGCATACTATTAAAATTATGTATTTTAAAACATATTCGACAATTATTCAACAGCTTTATTATTCAGTGTTTGAAATTATAAGTTATACAACTTCCTCCTTTCCTTTTCCCTTTCAGTCCCTCTCATATATTTCTTGTTGCTTTCTGTCAAATTCATGGACTCATTTTTCATTAATTGTTATTACACACATATGTATATGTATATACTCACAAAGAGTCCTAATTACAACCTGCTCAGTCTATATAAGGTAACTTGTATGTATGTTTTAAGGATTAACCATGTGATATTCGATAACCAATTGGTTTCTTTTTACATAGGTAAGGCTATTTCTCCCAGTCTTGGCATTCCTTAATTACCCGTAGTTCTTTGCATAGAGTTGAAATATTGTGGGCTTCATCTTATCCAGTCAAGCATGTTAACTGTTGACATCCTTGTTCAGCTAATATTTAGGGACCTATTTTAGGAGACTTTAAGAGAGTAAGTTCAGAAATTGCTAGAAGACACAATCTCACAGCAAACCGCCTGTTCCTTTTGCTGTTTTATTCTGACAGAAGCCTGTATGCTGCAATGTCTCCTTAGGATCAGGATTGTTTCATAGTTGTACCTTTGGAAATGGGCTCCAGGACTCCATGTTTTAATGGGTTGTAATTTTCTGTAGTACAATTTTGGCTGTAAAAATTTCCTCTTACAAAGAGAAATTTCCTTGTGAGTGGTGAGTACTACACTTACCTGTGTGTATAAAGACAAATATTTAGAATGTTGTTAGGGATTGTGCTGGCTTAGTAAATTGGCAATTCTAGGTTATCTGCCAAGATCACGTGGCTTCACTTCATGGGAAGTTGGCAAGGCTTCCTTTCTGTTAAGTGTTTCTTAAGTCCAAGGACAGAGTTGCTGGTTTAATAAAGTATGGTTGTAGGCTCTTCCCCAACACCTGGTGAGCTGGTTGTATTGCCATGATCACATGTGATTATAATACTGTTGAGTCTGTTTTAAATCCCATTAGAGACCTGTTGGTTCTGTCTAATTATGTGTTCCACTACCACAGCACTAGGTGCATCATACCATACTGGCTTATATTGTGTTTCAAAGGCACAGTAGTTGAATGAATACTTGATTGCTTTTCTTTTGGTATCATGAACAATGATACTCATGGAGGAGGCACTCAGGTTAGTTTTGGCTCAGAGGTCTCTGGGCCTTGTCTCTTAAGTACATAGTATCTTCAATAATGGTGACTTATCTTCCACAGCTGGAAGATATGGGAGAACCAAGGGAAATAGCAATTGTCTCTAGTGTTTTCGGAGTCTCTTAGACAATACTGACCAATTCAAAAGATGGTCTTTCATGCTTCCCATTCTGGATTCCTATTTGCTATGCAGAGTCTTAAAGTAATTCCTGATTATATAATTGTTAAGATGTCAGTAAACATTGGTTCCTAGTCTTAGTTACTTTACAACTCTGTTTTATTCTGTAGTTTGATACTCAAATTATTTATCTGTAAAGATACATACATAGAAGTATGGATGTTCTAGCCCACTCTATACTAAAACTATTGAGAAATAATGACCCAAATAAATGTATAAATTGTATTGTAACTTACATCTCAAGGAAAAACACAAATATTACTTTCATGCCATTGGAAAGAGAAAACAGACAGAATATTGTAAGATGTAAATAAGCCACCTTTGGTATTTTCCTTGATGGACAATGTGTTTTGTTTATTATTGCAGTGGCCTTGATATTGACAGTTAGATTCTCAAGGATCCTTATTCTCGAGATGAACAGTTAACAGTGTCATTACAGAGACACTTAACCTTCAGATGGCTTGTTAAATGCAAAGTATGTAAGGAGAAGGACAAAACAGTAAATGGAAGTGTGTATATGTTAGCTATTTTCTGTTATTATTGGTTACAAATTTCAGAATATTCCTGCAAGATTTTGCGAAAACAACTGCAGTTCCTATTTCACAGACTTGATATCAGTACTAATCACACTGTATATAAAAAGTGTATAAAAAGTGTACACACTGTGTATAAAAAGTTATAAATATGTCTGTACATTAGTCCTATTTAATGTCCATTAAGTAAGTTAAAGAGTTTGTTGGGGCAGAAAGAGCAAGAGAAGGCTTTCACCTGCTTATCACGCAACTATTTCCATGACTGCTACTAACACCATTGATCAAACACACACTGCTTAGGCTAGATTCCAGCAATCCTTCCTTTGCTCTACCAGACTGTGCTTGTATCCTTTGTTTAACTTTGTTACTTTCAGACAAAGATGTGTTTTAATCCACTTCAAGTCCTTTGCTTTAATGAGGTTTCTTAAGAGCATTTTGATTCCAATTGAAATAATCGTTTTTAAATCTTACGAGTTATCCTACTGTTTATACTGAAGAAAGAGGGCAGTTTGCTGAGCAGCTCTTCCTTTCTCTCTCTATACTATAGTATATCTTAACAATGCTCATAAGTAAAATGAGGAATATATAATTTTAGACAATGAAGCAAACAATACCTTTAAAAAGTGGGCAATTATATTGCTTGGTAGTACCAAGCAATGTTTACACATCAGTATCAATGTGGAGTTTTCTTAACCTTTACAGTTTAAAAGGAAAATATCTCAGAGTTTTAGAGATCTAGTTTCACTATCCATATGACAGTGCAATGAAGTACTAAATTTCTCTGTTCACTTTAATTCTGACACTCCCCTTATCTTTCCTGAAATGTAAAGATATATTCTGTAATAAAAATTCATCCAAAATAGTATTAATGTGGATAAAATGCCCTCAATCACAATACCAATCATAATTCCTACTATTTAATTTTTCCTTTCCCTGGGATTTGATTGGAAAGAAATTTAATTTTTCCAGAATATGGGTATATTAATATTTAATAAAAACAAAATCCATTGACAATGCTAGTAAAAAATAAGATATGTACATAAAGCCATTTCATATTTGAATAAGATGACTGAATTGAGTAGCATTAACTCCTAGGTCTTAAATATGATATGTGAAAAATAGAAAAATTCCATCACAGGAAATGTCTGCATTGCACAAAAAGGGACCTTTAATATATCACTCGTTAGCCAGGTCTCCTGGGTAGGACCTCAAAAAATGCTGGCTAAGACTTCTGGCTTTGATCCTTGTATCGAACATCCTTAATGTGTTCTTCTAAAGTGAATCTTCAAGGAAGAAACAAAGCATATCTAAATAAAATTTTGCTTGAATATATAACAAGTATCATCATTACAAATGTGAAATGAATATATTGTTTTCATGCTAATGATACTGGTTCGAACTCTAAATGGGATTATACCAAGGAGAAAAATGGTTCAGAGACTCTACCTTGGTGACCATAAAAATCTCATAACCTGAGACGCAGAGAGTCTAAATATATTATTTGAGACAAGAGTAATTATAACACTGTTGCTGTAAAGTTATAAAAAAATGCTATCTTTTATCCAGCACTAGGTCTGGCACTATAATGCCCCAAGATATCTGGTAGATATCTTCATCTCAGTCTGCAAAGCCTCTCACCCACCTTTTTCTATCCCATATCATACCACTGATGGCTTCTCTCGGAGCCTGGCAACAATCTCTCTACCTATCTAGTTCCCAAGGCAGGTTGCTACCATGCCAGAAATATACATCCCAATTTCGTGGCGGCCTAGTGTCTCCAGCTACCGTATGCTCTCTTAAATTCAATTAAATCACCATATGAAAGAACACCCAAATCAATAGCCTCTGATCCAATTGATAAGATATAATTTGCTCATTTAGACATACAGAGCCCTGTACCTATCCATCCCTTAAGAATATTCATAACAACCTGTAAATGTGCAGAGAGGAATCTTAACATCAGCCTCCATGTTCTCTCAGTTGCCTCTTTTCCTTCTCTCTCCAGTCTCCTCCCCTCTCTAAAACTTTTCTCCAGTCCATCCTTCCTTCTTGTCCAATGACAGGCCTTGTTCCTTCTTGTACCTGCCTTCACCTGTACAACAATGACATCATCCTACATAAGACAACACAGATGAAAAGTGCTGACTGATGATGTTGAGGAATTCCATTGACAAGAAGCTTAACTATGGTCCTGTAAAGTAGAAAAATATTGATTAATTTAAACATGTGCAGAAAGGCATCCTGATTGACTAAAGCCATGCAGGGACAACTAAGCAAAGCATGTCCATTTGGCAATTGAAGGTTGTAAGCAACTCAGTTTAAACACTCAGATCAGAACTAACAGCATGGGACCATCACAACAATGTTAGATGAAAACATGCATCTTTCTTCTGAGACAGCCTTCCTACCATGCTGTTTTTAATTATTCTTTTTGCCATGGCACATAATTGACAAAAGTCACTTAAAGAAGAAACCATGCATTTAGAATTGCAGTTCTCAGAAATACATTCCATCATGGAATTGACGATGTCTGTTCAGGAACAAGAGGCAGCAGGCAACACAGAATCCACATCTCAAAAGCTGAGAGTGATGAGTGAACATTCTCAGTTAATTTTCTCCTTTTTCTTCAGTCTAAAGGTTATGATGGATCTCCCTCCAACAATTATGTTAATCTTGAAAATTCTTCACATGTGTACTCAGAGATTTGTCTGCAGGGTGGTTCTACATTCTACTATATTGTAGTAGGCATCGACAATAACAAATGGATCTAAATAGATTGATGACTGGAGAACCTAATACCCAAACAGACTCTCAATCTCCTCCTTCTGCAAAGGTTTGCTTTCATCATTAGAGTGTCTTCTGATCGACTTAGGAGGGAATTGTTAAAAAGGAATCTGATGTTTTCATACTATTGTCTGAGCCTTACATTCCTACCTAATGTGCCACATTTGAAGATGGAGATATGAGTGCTTCAGAATCTCAGTGACAGTATAATAAGCAGCTTAGGCATCAAAATGACACTAATATAGCTCTTAATTCACTGGGCATTTCTAAAGCCATGTGACACTGATTTTTTTTCTTTCTACATAAGCTTTCATAAAGGACCAAGTGTAAAATCCCCGAATCTTATATTTTCATCTTTTCTATCTCACGAACAAAGAAACGAAGATAACCTGTAGCATTTAAAGCCATAGATCCATCCATTCCCCCATAACCCATCTTGTGAGTTACGAATCAGAGGAGACCATAGATAAATGATTAATTCTTTCCATATTTCCCATATCATAACCACCAAGCAACCTTCCCATTCTCCTACTATTCTTGTTGTTGGTATGTTGGAAATAAGGCTAATAAAGATAAACACTATTTTGACACTAATACATATTGCATAGAAGTTTGAGATCTGGAAAATAATACTATCCAATAAATCTGATGAGAAGACAAGTTCTTCTTTCAATATCCTTGCCCTGAAAATTATGCTTGATTGAAAAATGAGCTCTTCCCACACACATTAGAAGTAGTAGATCTCAAGAATTCTTTTATCAATAAATAGCTAATAGTAGGCATTGTAGATGCCATTAAATAATCATAACAGTTATTCTTCCTTAATAGGACTAGAGTACTTTGTGTACTACCGCTGAGTAAATCATTGCACTTGATGGCTTCTTGTTTCACTCTAAAAAGCAGTGACTGTAAATAATGTATGCTGTTAGCTGTCACACAACTCATATCATTAGTAGAAGGAATATTTATAGAGCCCTAAGCAAACTCAATATGACATAAAAATATGAACAAGAGACAGAGAATGCATGAGTAGAAATACTAGCTAAGAAAGGTCAAGTCATTAAAAAAGGTAGATTATAGTAATTATAGGTAGAATAAACTAATTATCCTGGTCTTGTATAAGCAGTTCTTTAAAATGCTAAAAGGAGTATGTATTCATTTATATTTGCTTGGGAATTCTGGTGAGATGATATGCCCTGTGCTTCAAAATTACAAATAGTAGCTCAGTTGTTTTGGCTGATACATGTCTGTTTATGCACACATATAAATAATTAATGCTGCACACATTAATAGCTCTGTGATGTGCTACCTAGGGTAAATTTCACTGGTTGTTGATAAAGGTCTAGAAACATCAGCGTCTTTAAGAAGAGCGAAGTGAAAAGCCAGAAGCCCAGACTCATATTTTTGGAGACCTCAGCTTTTTACGTGTGTGTGTGTGTGTGTGTGTGTGTGTGTGTGTGTGTGTGTGTGATTTTTTTTACTACATATTTCTTTCACTTAAGGGCCGGATGTTTCATCTGATGGTATTAGATATTTCAAGATTTTGTTTTGTTTTGTTTTGGAATGATCTGAAACTGTGCCTGTATGCTACACAATACCAATAAACAAACAAACAAGCAAGCAAATAAATAAATCTACTTGGTGAGATTAGTTTTGAAGCTCACTTCTGTATCGCTGATTTTAAAAGGTAAATAATGGGCCTTGCCAATAAATAATTTAGAGACAAATTCTGAATAAGTTATTTAAGCTTGAGAAATAGCAAGAAAAATGCGAATGTGGTTGACCATGGTGGTGCACACCTTTAATCCCTACACTGAGGAGATGCATCTCTGGCGATTCAAGGTCTGCTGGGTCTACATCATTAGTTCCAGAACAGCCAGGGATGTGGACTATGGAGACACTGTCTCAACAACAACCAAAATGAATTTTAATGAAGAACCGCCATTTGAGAAATGATAGAGTCATGCAATAAAGTCAGAAGAAATACACTGTTGTTATTAAGTCATTTGGGGCTGCTGAATTTCATTTCTCAGGTCTATGAGTGGGAAATTAAGTGAAAATCCTCACGTTTTCATGAGAGTTCATGTGGAAAAAACCTCTCCATAAATATCTTAAAAGTTCTATTGTTACTGCAATGAAGACATGCACTAGGACAAAAATACCGAAGAAATGAGCCATCCTCCATTAATTAAAATCTGGTTTTAAATGATCTCTGTGTATAGTTAGATTAAGATAATTCAAACTCTCTAATGCCAGACCCTCGCTGTTTATCAGAAGCTGCCTGTTAAGTACACAGGTAAGCTTCCTTTTGGAGTAGGTAGATTTATTTGGCTTACACTTCCACATCACAGTTCAACATTAAAAGAAGTCAGGACAGGAATCTGGAGGCCGAAACTGATGCAGAAACCATAGAGGAAGGCTGCTTACTGGCTTTCTCAACCTACATTCTTAGACAAATGCCCAGGAACAGCATTACTCACAGTGAACTAGGCACTCCTATCAATCATTAATCAAGACCATAATCCACAAACTTCCTGTAGGTCTCTCTACGGTGGCATTTTCTCAGTTAAGATTCCCTGTTTCCAGATGCGACTGGATTTGTGTCAAGTTGATAAAAAACAACCAGCACAAACATCTCCCCAGCTCTCTGCTGCATTTTATATCTCATCCATTACATATACTCTTCATGTCCACAGTTTTTGTCTTATTCTTAAAACCTAGTGCTTCCTTTATTGATCTTTCAGGCTGACCAGGCATTTTTCTCCTTTGCTATTGTTGAGTTACTTATCTGCTTTCTCTTAGAACTGATGTTTGATAAACAACCATTTTTAATTCTTTAGAGATTAAATTTCAATCTCATTGATGTTAGTGTACTACTTCTGTGGTTCATTGCTGAGTTCATGTTTCCTTGAGGTTTACTTTTCCTTTAAGTCCTGTCCACTGTTTCCATCTCTAAAGAAGCAATCAAACCATCTAAGCATTACTGATTTGTTTTGGGGGGGAAGCAATTTTACCAGTCAGTCCATCTAAGAATTCCTAAAATCTTTTTGACCTTTATTTTAAATATGCTGGATTATTGTGATTGGCTCTTACCAGAAGGTACTTTTAGAGTGAAAATCTGGATTGGTTCTGAAGAAATTCCTAACTCTCACACACAGCCATAGCATGTCACCCTTGAGTGCTCAAGTCCATGTGCTTTCTTCAAATCCTACAGAACTGATACAGCTTTGCCATTCATGGAATACATGAGATCTGACCTAGAAGGACTAATACCTGAAAAACATTTGTAATACCCATAGGTTTTTAGAAATTATCTGAAGGTAAGCTACTCCAGAAAGCTCAAGACTTTGCTTTCTCCTGTAACCCAAGGATTTAGTGCAGTTAGAAATGTTTATGACCTCTTTGTCTTGCTCTCAGCAAGTCCCAACCACTTAGATGCATTTTTTTTTTTTACAAATGCCACAGGTAGCAAACCATGCTTAATGTCTTATGTCTTACTTTTTAGACCCAAAGTCTAAGATCCAGAGGCTAACAAGACTTCTATGCTTTCAAATGTTCCACAGAAAATTTCTTTTTTTCTTGGACATTCTCATAAATAAAACAGGTTCCTTAGTTCAGACTTAACTCCCATTGATTTCTGATTTAGGTTCATGTTTTATCTTTTCCCTGTGTTTTATTCTCTTCTTATAAGAATTTCATTACATGCCAAGTCAACTTTATCATCATACATTTCTTTTTTATTTTACATGTATTTACTTTAAGTATATGTTCATTATCATGAATGTCTGTGTAGTCTTCTATGACTGATCTCTTCCCACAGAAGAGAGTGTTGGATACATTAGAAGTATAATTATGGATGACTATGAGCTACCATGTGTATTCTAGAAATAGAAAATGGCTGTTCTTTATGACCAAGCTCTCCTCACCACTAAACTACCCCTCAAACTCCAATGTTATCTCATATAAATATCTTCAGATTCCTTGTATCTTCCAAAGACGCTTCCAACAAATGAACTCCAATGATTAATTACGGTGGTTAGAGTCATTTGAGAGGCTTAGCCCTAGAGGCATCTCTGAAGGTATTTCCAGGTTTGTTTAACTAAAGAGGGGAGACTCTTCTAAGATGTGCATGGTACCATGCACACCATGTGCCATGGTCCTGGACTGAATAAATAAGGAAAAGAGTAGAGCACTGACATTATCTTTTTTGAGTTATTGGCTGCAGATATAATGGGACCAGCTACTTTTGATTCCAGGCCCTCTGACTTTAGCCACTCCCTTTATTATGCCCCACCCACCACCATTATTACTGAGAGCCCCAAAAATGACTGCTTTACTGAAATTGCCTTTCTCAAGAATTTTGAAACAGCAATGAGAGAAGTTATGAATGATCAAGGGAAGAATACCTTAATAATGCCCTTGCTGTTTCTTAATCCAATCAACTTGAAGGCCACAGCAAAAATCAGAATGAATGTCACATGACTGAAAAGGGGTAAGTTCTCTCTTGGTTGTTAAATTGAGTTAAAAGTACTAACAGTGACTGCCAAAAGCTTTAAAATTAGTAGCAAATGTCTCAATAATTCATGATGCAAAGAAGATACCACAATTAAATCAGTGATTACTTATACTTTTTGTCTTTTTATTGGTTATTTTATTTATTTACATTTCAATGTTATCCCCTTTCCTGGTTCCCCCCTGCAACTTTCCTATCCCATTCTCCTTTCCCCCTGTTTCTATGAGAGTGTTCCAATACCCACCCACCCTGTCCTGCCTGACTGCCCTAGCATTCACTACCTAAGGCTTTACAGGACCAACGTCCTCCCCTCTCATTGATGCCAGATAAGTCCACCCTCTGCTACATATGCAACTAGAGCCATGGGTCTGTCCACGTGTACTCTTTGGTTGGTGGTTTAGTCCCTGGGAGGTCTGGGGGTGGGTCTAGTTGATTGATATTGATGTTCTTCCTATGGGATTGCAAATCCTTTCAGTTCCTTCAGTCCTTCCTTTAATTCCTCCATCAGGGTCCCCGTTCTCTGCCCAGTGGTTGGCTGCAAGCATCCACCTCTGTATTGGTTAGGCTCTGGCACAGTTTCTCATGAGACAGCTAAATCAGGCTATTATCAACAAGCAATCTAAGCATCAACAATATTGTCTGGATGAGATATCTGCATATGGGATATATCCCCAGATGGGGCAGTCTCTGCCCATATTTCCTTTACACAGGAGCAGTTCTACGTTAATATTTTTGAGATGGGTGGGTGTTTTTTCTGTGACTGAGTTACCTCACTTAGGATGATATTTTCTAGTTCCCTCCATTTGCCTATGACTTCCAAGAAGTCATTGTTTTTGATAGCCATTGTGTTGATGTACCACATTTCCTGTATCCATTCCTCTGTGGAAGGGCATCTGGGTCCTTTCCAGCTTCTGGCTATTATAAATAAGGTTGCTATGAACATAGTAGAGCATGTGTCTTTGTTGTATATTTGAACAGCTTTTGGGTATATTGCCAGGAGTGGGTAGGATAATGTCCATTTTTCTTAGGAACCTCCAGACTGATTTCCAGAATGGTTGTGTCAGTTTGCAATCCCACCAACAATGGAAGAGTGTTACTCTTTTGCCACATCCTCACCACCATCTGTTGTCACCTGAGCTTTTATCTTAACCATTCTCACTGGTATGAGGTGAAATCTTAGGGTTGTTTTGATTTGCATTTCCTGATGACTAAGGATGTTGAGCATTTCTTTAGGTGCTTCTCAGCCATACAATATTCATCAGCTGAGAATTCTTTGTTTAGCTCTATACCCCAGTTTTAATAGGGTTATTTGGCTCTCTGGAGTCTAACTTCTTGAGTTCTTTGTATATTTTGGATATTAGCCCTCTATCAGATGTAGGATTGGTAAAGATCATTCCCAATCTGTGGTTGCTCTTTTGTCCTAGTGACAGTGTCTTTTGCCTTACAGAAGCTTTGTAGTTTTATGAGATCCCGTTTGTTGATTCTTGATCTTAGAGCATAAGCCATTGGTGTTTTGTTCAGGAAATTTTCTCTAGTGCCCATGTGGTCAAGACTCTTCTCCACTTTTTTCTCTATTAACTTGAGTATATCTGGTTTAATGTGGAGGTCCTTGATCCACTTGGACTTAAGCTTTATACAGGGTTGTAAGAATGAATTGATTTGCATTCTTCTTGTGCTGACCTCCACTTAAACCAGCACCATCTGTTGAAAATGCTATCTTTTTTCCATTGGATGGTTTTAGCTCCTTTGTCAATGATCAAGTGACCATAGCTGAGTGAGTTCCTTTCCGGTTCTTCTAATCTATTCCACCGATCTACCTGCCTGTATCTGTACAAATACCATGCAGTTTTCTATCACTATTGCTCTGAGATACTTCTTGAGGTCAGGGACAGTGATTCCCTGAGAAGTTCTTTTAGGTTGAGTATAGTTTTCGTTATCCTGGGTTTTTATTATTCCAAAAATTTGCAAATTGCTTTTTCTAACTCACGAAGAATTGAGTTGAAATTTTGACGGGCATTGCATTGAATCTGTAGATTGCTTTTGGCTAGTTTTAATTAGATGATAATAATTACCATGCCAACCACATGAAGAATTTCAGTTATTGAAGAATAGATTTAAAAATCTCTGAATAAAAGAAGTGTTTGTTCTTACATAATGCACTTCTCTTTTTATAGATAGTTTATTAATTTATAATTTAAATGTTACCCCATTCCTTGTTTCCCCACTGGAAACCCTCTATTCCATCTTCCCACCCCCCGCTTCTATGAGGATGTTTCCCTACCCACCTACCCGCTCCTGCCTCCCTGTCCTGGCAGTCTCCTACACTGGGGCATCAAGCCTTCCTAGGACCAAGGGCCTCTCCACCCAATTGATGTCCAACAAGGCCATCCTCTTCTACATATGCAGCTAAAGTGTCAGTCCCCAGTAGAGTCCCCAGTCAGTCCCACATTTTTCCAGGCAATGCCAGCAGCCAACCTGGCAAGATTTCTGAAGCATTCCAAAACAAGCAACCCGCAGTCTCTGTAGAAGAAGCAAAGGAAACAGAAATAAGGGAAACATCCATCCAACAAACACAGGACCAGATTTCAGCACCCAGAGTTAAAATAATCCCAACCCAGAAGCCTAGTTGCCAGTGTAAAATTACTACCAATAATGGGCAATGCAATATGTTTTCACAATTGACCAACAACACTGCCACACTAGTCACTGAGAAATTAACTCTAATTGGAAACACAAAACAGGAAATTTAGCATAACTATTATGAATATGCTCAAGGTCCATAATTAGGATATGAATAAATCAATTAATGACAATATGAAAGTACGATGTAATAAAGTGAAGAAAATATTTTAAGACATGAAAGTGGAAATAGAATCAATAAAGAAAAAACATGGAACTAAAAAATGTAAGAATTTGAACAGGAACCTCAGAGGCAAGCCTCAAAAACAGAATACAATAGAAAGAAGAGATGGTCTCAGGCACTGAAAAGAAAACATAGAAAAAATGGATACTCAAATAAAACAAAATATTAAATATAAAATATTCCAGGTACAAAGCATCCAGGAAAAATGGTGCACTATGAAGGGACTAATTCTATGAGTAACAGGAATGGAGAAAAGAACATAAACCCAGGTCAAAGGCACATAACATATTTTCAACAAAATTATAGAAAAAAATTTCCTAACCTGAAAGAGGTGCCTATCAATGTATGCAACCATGCAGAACACCATAAAAATGGATCAGAAAATAAATTTTCCCCTCAGGTCACATAATATTCAAAACACTAAAGGTATAGAACACCAACAGTAAAATGAATACTAAAGGTTAACAGGAGAAAAGACCAAATAACACAGGTCAGATAGAAAGGAAAGATGCCAAGCATCCTTATTTGCAGCTGACATAGTACTGAACATAAATATAAATTACCTATGGGGTTCTGCAGGGACCTCCTATGGCTGAAAAACACTTTGCCAAAAGGAACAGTATCCAAATGGACTGAAAAAGAAATCAGGGGAACAGCCATTTTTATAATAGCTGTATATATGTATATATGTGAATACGTGTATATATATATATATATATATATATATATATATATACACATATATATTCTCTAGACCATGGAAAGAGAAAGAGAAGCCTGGATTCAGCTATAAAATTCCTGACCTACAATCTGTCCTGCATGCAAAATATGCCGGGGCAACAATGACACAGAAATTTTGAGTGGCAAAAAAATTTCTGCTTTAAATTGAGGTCTATGCCACAAGAGGGAGCCCATGCCTTACACTGCTTGGAAGTCCAAGACTTGGAGACTGGATATCCCAGAGACCTAACATAGACCACATACTAGGGAAGAAAAGAAAAAAAAATAAGGAAAGAACGCCCACATATACATGGAAGTTGAACAATGCTCAACTCAATGATAACCTAGTCAAGGAAGAAATAAAGAAAGAAATTAAAAACTTTTTAGAATTTAATGAAAATGAAGGTACAACATACCCAAACTTATGGGACACGATGAAAGCTGTGCTAAGAGGAAAACTCATAGCGCTGAGTGCCTGCAGAAAGAAACAGGAAAGAGCATATGTCAGCAGCTTGACAGCACACCTAAAAGCTCTAGAACAAAAGGAAGCAAATACACCCAGGAGAAGTAGAAGGCAGGAAATAATCAAACTCAGAGCTGAAATCAACCAAGTAGAACAAAAAGGACTATAAAAAGAATCAACAGAATCAAAAGCTGGTTCTTTGAGAAAATCAACAAGACAGATAAACCTAACCAGAGGACATAGAAAGTGTGGCCAAATCAACAAAATCAGAAATGAAAAGGGTGACATAACATCAGAATCAGAGGAAATTAAAAAAAAAATCATCAGATCCTACTACAAAAGCTTATATTCAAAAAATCTTTAAAACCTGGAGGAAATGGACAATTTCCTAGACAGATACCAGGTACCAAAGTTAGATCAGGAACAGATAAACATATAAACAACCCCAAACTCCTAGAGAAATAGAAGCAGTGGCCAAACGTCTCCCAACCAAAAGGAGCCCATGTCCAGATGAGTTCAGTGCAGAATTCTCTCAGACCTTCATAGAAGACCTCATACCAATACAATCCAAACTATTCCACAAAATTGAAACAGATGGAGCACTACCAAATTCCTTCTATGAAGCCACAATTACTCTTATACCTAAACCACACAAAGACCCAACAAAGAAAGAGAACTTCAGACCAATTTCCCTTATGAACATCGACGCAAAAATACTCAACAAAATTCTTGCAAACTGAATCCAAGAGAACATCAAAACAATTATCCATTATGATCAAGTAGGCTTCATCCCAGGGATGCAGGGACGGTTTAATATACAGAAAACCATCAACATAATCCACTATATAAACAAACTGAAAGAACAAAACCACATGATCATTTCATTAGATGCTGAGAAAGCATTTGACAAAATTCAACACCCCTTCATGATAAAAGTCCTGGAAAGAACAGGAATTCAAGGCCCATACCTAAACATAATAAAAGCAATATACAGCAAACCAGTAGCTAACATTAAACTAAATGAAGAGAAACTTGAAGCAATCCCACTAAAATCAGGGACTAGACAAGGCTGCCCACTCTCTCCCTACTTATTCGATATATTTCTCAAAGTCCTAGCCAGAGCAATCAGACAACAAAAGGAGATCAAAGGGATACAGATTGGAAAGGAAGAAGTCAAAATATCACTATTTGCAGACGATATGATAGTATATTTAAGTGATCCCAAAAGTTCCACCAGAGCACTACTAAACCTGATAAACACCTTCAGCAAACTAGCAGGGTATAAAATTAAGTCAAATAAATCAGTAGCCTTCCTCTACACAAAAGAGAAACAAGCCAAGAAAGAAATTAGGGAAATGACACCCTTCATAATAGTCCCAAATAATATAAAATACCTCGGTGTGACTTTAACCAAGCAAGTGAAAGATCTGTATGATAAGAACTTCAAACCTCTGAAGAAAGAAATTGAAGAAGATCTCAGAAGATTGAAAGATCTCCCATGCTCATGGATTGGCAGGATTAGTATAGTATAAATGGCCATTTTACCAAAAGCGTTCTACCGATTCAATGCAATCCCCATCAAAATATCAATCCAATTCTTCAGAGAGTTAGACAGAACAATTTGTAAATTCTTCTGGAATAACAAAAACCCAGCATAACTAAATCTATCCTCAACAATAAAAGGACTCCCAGGGGAGTCACTATTCCTGAACTCAAGCAATATTACAGAGCAATAGTGATAAAAACTGTGTGGTATTGGTACAGAGACAGACAGATAGAGAAGTGGAATAGAATTGAAGAACCAGAAATGAACCCACACATCTATGGTCACGTATTTTTTTGACAAAAGAGCTAAAACCATCCAAAGGAAAAAAGATAGCATTTTCAGCAAATGGTGCTGGTTCAACTGGAGGTCAGCATGTAGAAGAATGAAGATCGATTCATTCTTATCATCCTGTACAAATCTTAAGTTCAAGTGGATCAAGGACCTCCACATCAAAGCAGATCCATTCAAACTAATAGAAGAAAAAGTGGGGAAGCATCTGGAACACATGGGCACTGGAAAAAATTTCCTGAACAAAACATCAATGGCTTATGCTCTAAGATCAAGAATTGACAAATCGAATCTCATAAAACTACAAAGCTTCTGTAAGGCAAAGGACAATGATGGTAGGACAAAATGGCAACCAACCGATTGGGAAAAGATCTTTACGAATTCTACAATGGATAGAGGGCTCATATCCAAAATAAACAAAGAACTCACAAAGTTAGACTGCAGGGACAAATAACCTTATTAAAAATTGGGGTTCAGAGCTAAACAAACAATTCACAGCTGAGAAGCATCTAAAGAATTGTTCATCATCTTTAGTCATAAGGGAAATGCAAATCAAAACAACCCTGAGATTCCACCTCACACCAGTCAGAATGGCTAAAATCAAAAACTCCGGCGACAGAAGATGCTGGTGAGGATGTGGAGAAAGAAGAATACTCCTCCATTGTTGGTAGGATTGCAGACTGGTACAACCATTCTGAAAATCAATCTAGAGGGTCCTCAGAAAATTGAACATTGCACTCCCTGAGAACTCAGTTATATCTTTCTTGGGCATATAACCAAAAGATGCTCCAACATATAACAAAGACACATGCTCCACTATGTTCATCGCAGCCTTATTTATAATAGCCAGAAGCTGTAAAGAACACAGATACCCTTCGACAGAGGAATGGATACAGAAAATATGATGCATCTACACAATGGAATACTACTGCACTATCAAAAACAATGACTTTATGAAATTCATAGGCAAATGGATGGAACTGGAAAATATCATCTTGAGTGAGGTAATCCAATCACAGAAAAACACATATGGTATGCACTCATTGATAAGTGGATATTAGCCCAAATTCTCGAATTACCCTAGATACATAGAACACATGAAACTAAAAAAGGATGACCAAAATATGAATGCTTCACTCCTTCTTTAAAAGGGGAACAAGAATAGCCTTGGGAGGGAATAGGGAGGCAAAATTTAGAACAGAGGCTGAAGGAATGACAATTCAGAGCCTGCCCCACATGTGGCCCATATATATACAGCCACCATACTAGATAAGATGGATGAAGCAAAGAAGTGCAGGCCGACAGGAACCGGATATGGATGTCTCCTGAGAGACACAGCCAGAATACAGCAAATACATAGGAGAATGCCAGCAGCAAACCACTGAACTGAGAACGGGACCCCCGTTGAAGGAATCTGAGAAAGGACTGAAAGAGCTGAAGGGGCTTGAGACCCCATATGAACAACAATGCCAACCAACCAGAGCTTCTAGGGATTAAGCCACTACCCAAAGACTATACATGGACTGACTCTGGGCTCCAACTGCATAGATAGCAATGAATAGCCTAGTAAGGGCACCAGTGGAAGGGGAAGCCCTTGGTCCTGCAAGGCTGGACTCCCAGTGAACGGGATTCTTGTGGGAAGGGCGGTAATGGGATGATGATGGAGAGGGGAACACCCATATAGATGGGGAGGAGGAGGGATTAGGTGGATGTTCTCCTGGAAACCGGGAAAGGGAATAATATTTGAAATGTAAATAAGAAATATCCAATTTAATAAAGATGGGGAAAAAAGAAAGAAAAAAAAAGAGATGATTCCTAACGATATTCTGCTAGACTCATAGGTTTGTTCCTTGTCCAGTCATCATCAGAGACGCTTCTTCTGGCCCGAGAATTGAAACTGCCACAAATAACCATAGCAAGACATTATTTGGAGAGAAAGTCTAAATCAAAGGTCTCTGTTGAGTCCCTCTCCTTAAAGATCAGGGAACCAGTGGAAGATAGGAAGAAAAGAGAGCAGAAGGCAGAAGGATTTGAGGATACGGAGAACATGGCCCACTGAATCTACTAAGGAATACTCACAGGAGCTCACTGCCAGGGTCTGTACCAGATCCTTTGAGTACATGTTAGAGCTATTAGCTGGACATTTTTGTGTGATTCATAACAGTGTAAACAGGTCTATCTCTGAGTCTTTTGCCTGCTCTTAGGATTCCTTTTTCCCTATTGCTTTCCCTTGTCCAGTCTCCATATGGGGGTTTCTGCCTTGTCTTAACATATCTTGTTTTGTCCAGTATGACTGTTGTCTCCTGGAGGTCTGCTCTTTTCTGAAGAATAAACAGAGGAGCAATGGTTCTGGGTGAGAGGAGTTGTTTTCGAGGCATTGGAAGGAGCATAAGAAGGGAAAACCGTGGTGTGGTTTTAATGTATGACAGAAGAGTTTGTTTTCAATAAAAACAATATTAATGCATTAAAAATTACTCAAGTTCATCACATAACTTGAAAGAACAATTTTCAACTTAATGCGGAAACACTAAAGTCAGTATAGCTAAAATAATCCTAAGCAATGCAAAAATTATTGGAGGTATTGCCAAGCCAGATATCAAATTGTACTACACAGCTATAGTAATTAAAACAAACATATTGATCAATAGAATTGAAAGTGAAGACTGAGACTTAAGTCTGTACACCTATGAACACCTAAGTTTTTAATTAGGAAGCCAGAGATATGCATGGGAACAAAAGACAGAATCTTCAACAAATGGTGCTGGTCAAAGGATGCTTTTATTAGAATCCACCTAGACCCATACCTGGAAACATGCAAAAAACTCAATGCCAAGCAGAACAGAATCCTAAACCTAAGGGCAGACACACTGAATTTGACCCATGAGAAAGTTAGAAAGTGAGATTCTTGACCTCTTTGACAAAGAAAAGACTTACTGAGGAGGACACTAATAGCACAGGTACAAGTAACAACAAATGAGATCTCATGAAACCAAAAGGCTTCTGTATGACAGTGGACATGGTCACATGGACAAAGCCACAGCCTGTGGAATGAGAATACACTTCTTATTGAAGGTTAAAATCCAAAAAAAATATTTAAACTCTAAACACCTAGACATCAAGAAAACAAATAACACGATTAAAAATGAAATAAATAGAACATATCTAAACTGAATATTCTCAAAAGAGGAAACTCAAATGGCTGAGAAACATTTAAAGAAAAGTTCAACAACATCACAGAAATCTATTTTGAGGTTTCATCTTCTGCCAGTCAGGATGGCCAGGATCAATTACACAAATAACAGCTGAAACCTGGCATGAATTTGAAATTAAACTGAACAGTCACCCACTACTAGTGGGAAATGTGAAGTCATGTAGCAACAATGGAAATCAGCGTGGCTCTTTCACACGAAGCGGGCAAAACAACTACCTCAGGATCCAGCTTTGCCATACTTGGACTTATAGCCAAATGGTTTATTCTATTTCAGAGATACTTGTTCAACCATTTTATTCATAATGTCTAGAAATTAGAAACAGACAAAATATTTGTCAACAAATGAATGAATAGCAATGTGATACTTTTACACATATGAATATTACTCATTGTTAAAAAAACTAAATTCTCAGATGAATGGATAAATTAATCACCTTGAGTGAGAAAACCCAAGTGCAGAAAGACAAACAGGTTACATGTCCATCTATGTGTGGATGTCATCTGTTAAGTTCCTGATATGCAAGCTATGATGCTTAAAGCCACAGAGGTTATGGACAGGATACAAGAGTAGAGGAAACAGATAATCCTCCCTATAAAGGAGAAATAGGATAGATCACTGTGGATTATTGCTATAAAATTATAAAAAAAAAAGTTGCTGTCTTTTACCCTGCACTAGGTCCGGCACTGCAGTGCTCCAAGATATCTGGTAGATACCTTCCTCTTAATCAGCAAAGCCTCTCACCTGCTTTGTTCTCTCCCTTATCACACTGCTGATGGCTTCTCCCTGAGCCTGGCAACAATTGCTCTACTCATCTAGTTCCCAAGGCAGGCTGCCACCATGCAGAAATATACATCCCACTTCTGTGGCGGCCTAGTGTCTCCAGCTACCACATACTCTTCTGACCTTAAATCACCACATGAAAGAACACACAACACAATAACCTCTGATCCAATTGCTAAGATATAATTGCCCACTTAAACATACAAAGCCCTGTACACATCCATCCCCTAAGAACATTCAAAACAACCTGTAATTGTGCAGAGAGGAATCTTAACGTCCACCTCCATGTTCTCTGCCTGCCTCTCCTCCTCCTTCTGTTCCAGTCTCCTCCTCCTCTCTGAAATTTTCTCCTGCCCATCTTTCCTTCTCCTCCAATGACAGGGCTCGTTCTATCTTGTACCTGCCTTCACCTGAGTAATGACATCATCCTACAATGGATAGAAAGGGTTTGTGGCATAGTAACAGAAAAATTAAATGTGGACAGTGAATGAAGAAGGGGACATTGGAAGAAATACTGAGACAGACAGCTAAACCTAGGGGACATTCGAGGTATCCTGTGGAAACATGATACAATGGAATCTTCCTAAAATATCATATGATGGTGTCCAAAATAAACTGATAAATAATGGAGGAGACTGAGCCCTCCCTGAACATCTTATTCACCAAGATTTTAGTCCCAGGAATGGGTTATTGATCAAATGTTCTCAAAGGGAAACCCCACCCCAACGCTGCAAAAAAGAAACCCAGGGTATTGCTCTCCGCAATCTGATAGTGAGGTTCTATTGCAGAAGATAACACCTAGACAGCTCCTTGAATAAGAAGGTGAGCAGTTGCTAACCTAGAGCTTTCAAAACTATGGACTAGTATTGATGATGCTAGAAAATACTCTGCACAACACCGAAGGAGAAAAGTAAATATCATCTTAGCTGCAGTCTGGTGCAACAGTAGCATGGACATAGAGGTGATTTAGACATAGAGGTGATTGATCTGATTGGATTTAAGGTCTACTCGGTGACATAGAACCACTGCTCACATGACTCAGTGTCCAGGAACCTGAGACCAAAGGTGCCAGAGACCTAAGGAAAAATCACACTATTGTCTTGCTAAACAACATAGCCATTGGATGACTCCTACTGATACTGTGCTGGCTTGTGGACTGGTGTCTTACTTACCAATCATCAGAGAAGTTTTCTCCTGAAGATAATGGGAACAGATGCAGAGACACGCATCTAGACAATGTACCAAGATTGAGAGACCTTGGGAAGCTCAGTCCTAAATGGGATGTCTCTATAGATCCCTGCCATCAGGACACAAATTCTTCACAAGCAGAGGTGGAAAGACTGTGGGAGCCAGGGGGCATGGCTGAGACCATGGAAAGCAGGCTTTCTAAATACCGTGGGGACAATGCACATGTGAACTCACAGAGACCCTGGCAGCATGCACACGAACTGCATGTGGCTGTGCCAGAGGGGACCCCAGTGCTTAGAGACATTAACACAAGGTCCTTTTCCTAAACTTGAAGCTATCTCCAATTGATCAACACTCACAAACGAAAACTTAGTTCTCTCCAACAGAATCTCAATGCGGATATAAACTGTTTTGGAAGTTAAATTGAATGTCCAGCACTAGAGAGCCAAAACAGAATGAACTCAATGGCATATTTGAAAGTTCCCTTTTCATAAAAATGTGTTGTTTATGTTTTTACCTTACAGGGAGAAAGCATTTACGTTTTTGTTAATGTGGTTTCTAGTTTTGTGTCTTTTTGTGGGAGTCCTGTGTATATGAACATGCCTGTCTCTGTGTCTACCTATGTTTCTAACGATCTTCCTTTGGCTCTTTTTCTTCTGTTTATCTGTCTATTATGACCTACTGAAGTTTGTTTCTTTTATTTTATCTATTTTGTATCTTATAATTATTATTTAGATGGCAGTTTGTCTCCCAAAGGGAGACAGAAAAGGTCTATAATTTGATGGATGGGGTTAGGGAGGGTCTCAGAGGAATATGGGAAGGGAAAACTATAATCAGAGTACATTGAAAACTTCTATTTCAATAAAAGAAATAAATTAAAAAGAGGTCAGATTTATAGAGCCAGAGACTAATATAACTTGGTTATCATTAGGAAGGAACTGAGATGACATCAGATAGCCTGTGGGAGAAACCCACGCAGTAGCTGGTCATTCATGAGCTTCCCATAGTTTCCCTTCCATAGCTACAGGGTTTTCTAATCCACGATGGATTGTCTTTTGCCCACTGATCTTTCTTAAGAGACAGATTGATTTTCAAATGTTGTCCTTTGCTGTCAGTTTTAATATTTTAGAAAATGAGATCTATTTTTCTATCATGATGATCAAAAGATATCACAAATATCATTTGTTTCTAATGACAAGTCTGGTGCTGTGGGGTAGAAGAAAGACTGGGTAGAGCACGTGGGCCTACCTTAGTTTCCAACTAATGGCAGTAGAGAAGTTGGTAAACACTCAGCTAATACCTGAAACAGAATTTAACATAGGACAAGTGGCACTCAGTGGCAGTGCCAATGGCCACACAGCTACATCACACAGGGGCTGTTCTTTCATGCGACACAAATTAGCCACTCTCTCTCAGCTTAGGGCAGCCACTTTTTATGAAAATAATTTTGGAAAGATCTATTATTTTCTATGTTGTTAAGCATGGAAGGAGCTTAAACTCAAAAGTCAATGTGTTGAAGGCCAAAAGTAAAGGAGGCAATGAAAATCTTTAGCTATAAAAGTAAGTACATAGAATCAAAGCTATGAAAATGCAGGACGGCACTTTCAAGGATGTTTAAAATCATGTAAATCATGATAAACCTTGCAATTATAAATGTATCCCTCACATATTGTATCCTCTCTGTCTATCTCTGTCTCTCTCTGTCTTTCTCTGTCTCTCTCTGTTTCTCTGTCTCTCTGTCTCTGTCTCTCGCTCTGTCAACACACACACACACACACACACACACAGAGAGAGAGAGAGAGAGAGAGAGAGAGGCAGACATACACAGAGAGGGACAGAGGCAGAGAGGCAGAGACAGAGACAGAAAGAGGCACATATGGAATTTTCTTTTACAGAAGTTTGCTTACTCTTGATTTTTATGCAACTATTTCTGTAACTTTAATGTGCTCTCCTTTATTACATGGACAAATAGTTACGGAGGTCAAGGTCTTTGTAAAATAAGTTATGTTCTTGCCTGATGCATACTTCTGTTAGGAACATTAGTCTGAAATAGTTAAATAGAAGGTATTATGGAACTAATCTTGTGCCTCATTTCTGTTGGCTAGAAAATTGGTACCTCATCCATTGAAACTTATTTTCTCTGATAATTTTTCTCCAGTCCTGCTGTAGGGCTTTTAAGATTATTTGAAGAAGCAGCCACTCATCATGAGATATGAAAAGTTGAAGCTGTAACTTTTTTTTGGTCTGAGTTCTTGGCCACTTTTTAATGTAAGCCTTTGGGTTATGTTTTATTCCTAAAGTAAACTCCACAGCAACTTTAAACAACTTCTGAGAACCATTCCGATTTAGGGTAGAGAAAGTTCTTTACCACAGTTACAGTTCATAGGTTTCTGAGATAGTCTCCTTAAAAACGAAGGATGGTGATTTGAAACTACATTTTCTCCCTGTTATTAATAAGTCTTGAACTTGACCTGACTATCGGCCACTGTGTTAGCATCTAGGCATATAGTATCAAAGACGCTTATAGTTTTCTATATTACATGGATCCAAGTATGGTAGAAGAAAACACCCTTTCTTCCAAGCTGTCTCCCTCTGCTGAGCTCCCAATGAGCCAGACAGGAAGTACCAGGCTCTACAATTCATTCTTTATCTTGATAGTAAAGCTCTATTATTTCCTCTGTCACATTCAATTTGAGTGTGCGTGGCTAATAGGTTGAGTGCTGATGCTATTACGTGGAACATGAAATAGTTTTAAAGTGCTTTCTAATGATATTGTCCATGGACTTGATTTTGAGTCCTTGCTGGAGTAGACACTTTATTGGTAGTGGGAGGGTACATATGCTTCCACGTATTTGTCTACTGTTCCTTGTGTATTGGAGGTGTCACTGTGATCAGTTGATATGCTTGAGCTAAGTCTGAGGGATAACACGTCCCTTACTAACATGTCCCTTACTGAATAAATGGTGAGTAGCAGTGCTGGGACCCTAGTCTGTCCTACATCCTTCATTTGCTCCTGCTCTTTCCATTGCTGTGCCTGCCATGGCTTGGGATCCAGATCTGTGTCTAGGAGCAGAAAGGAAAGGAGGAAATGATAGATATGCAGAGTGACAAACAATGAGGTTGGAATCATTGGGGTCATAATCTGCTACTAGTATCTTGGCAACTTGGCTTATCACCATGTTTTTTAGGCATAGCCCAAGAAAATGGCTGAGATAGTGTTGGTAGGAGTTCTCTGTAGGTGAGCAATCTCACACTGCAAGAATCCAGAGGGCAGAAACAGGCATTCCTAGATTTTGCACACATTGATCATGTTGTTCATAAACATGCATATTACAATTCCCAAGAAAAAACTTGCCATCCCTTGTGAGCCCAGCCCACATGAGTTGAGAGGGTAGATATGGCAGGAGTGGATGGGTGAATAGGATCAAAATACATTATAGGAAAATTTCAAAGAATTAATCCAGATATGATTTTAAACATTCTAGTGAGAAATTAAAATATTTTATTTTATGGGCAAATCTGCATTACCTTGGAACTCTCCCTGTAATGCGATATAGGTCCATTGCCAAACAATCTTAATACAACAAGGTTCTACTAATGCCCCTCCATTACCATAGCCATACCTGTAAGAAAAGACCCTGGAGAATTGCACACATGTTGAAATAGCTAGATAGGTATGAAATTAGAGGGTGAGTGCATGAAAAGCAGAGTGAGTTAAGAGAAAACCCAGACTCATAGGAGCTTCTTTTTTGGATTCCTGGCCTCCAGAATCATGAACAAATAAGTGGAGAGAAGGAAGAAGGAAGCAAATGGTAACCAAAAGCTGTTGTTCATTGTAATGGTTATTGGTAAGGCAGATGCTAAAAACACATGAATAAAAGAGAAGTGGACAAAGTAGGGAGGATGTGGTGTCTCAGAGGGAAACAGAGAACATTCACTGTGAACAGTGCCAAGACAGTTCCCTTGCAGTCAACGTCACTGTTCTGATGGTCTCCAAGTCATTCACAGAGCCAAATTTCTTTGTGTAGCTTAAATTCTGGATTTGGCATTCAAACCTCCTTTTCCCTTCCCAAGAGACAGATGTCCAAGAGATTGTCATACTCTAGATAGTTGACTCAGTTCTAACTAACCATGTGAAGGAACCCATCTCTGCTCCCCAAAATTGAATTGATATATTAGAATTCTTGGCCCCCCTTTGTCAGCTCCTCTTCTGTCTTTTTTCTGGTCTACATAGTAAACCATGACGTGAGTAGCTGAACACTAAAATTCTATGGTAGATTGCGTGGCATGGAGGTCACATCTATCACCGAGTATTCCAAAAATGAGCACTTGGATGTCACCTCACAGGCCAGCCCTAGTCAAACCAAATTTGCAGTCTCCATTCTATTCATTGATAATAACTTTTTAAAAATTAGTTTTCTGGTGATTCTCATCACATGCTTTAGTGAATTAATTTTCCCACACCATTTTATACGCAAAGATATGGCTATTAAAGCACTGTATTGGATACATAAGGAGCCACATAACTCCCAGTCTCCTATGCTCCTTTTATTTCCACAACAAAATTTGGATAACAGTAGCTGCTTCTCAGAATGGCTGTAAGAATTATGTGAGCCAATGCCCCTTGTTATATGCAAATCACCAAATACAGGGACATATTTCAGCAGGTATCCTAGGTGGCCTCTTGGGAGGATAACCATGTACTCTACAACAGTGGTACAGAGAATCTGTGCCCTGATGTTGGGGAAATCCTCAGAATTTATGGGGTAGTTAGAGCTGCTGTGAACCAGAATGTCTTGTCCCTTTTAGGTCATGGAGAAACGCCTTGCTTCTTGTTCCACACTGAAAGCGTTACTGTATAACTAAGGAAAGAACCTCAAATGCAGAAATATTCATTTATTCACAATTTAAGTTACATACTGGGTGTCTGAGACAGTACTTTCTTTAACACGGTGAAGACATTTTTGTGGCTTCACCTTTACAGTAGAGGTTGCACGCGCGCGTGCACATGCATACACACACACACACACACACACACACACACACACACACACACACACGGTGTAGAAGTATTTTAAGTTCATAAAATGCAACCTGAAGGAAAACCTACTCTTTTTTTTCCCCAGAAGAACTCTCTCCTCACTTCCTTTCTCTGGGGACACTTAGTGAATAATGTGTGAGCGTTCAGGAGTAATTGAAAATAATGGCAGTGTCAACCTTAGGACAAGCAATAAATCTTAGTTTATTTATGACTTACAAGTTTTATTAATGTTTGATCAAAAGAATGCTTCTGACTTATAACTAAAATATGCTAAAGCAATTCTTTGGCTCCACATTGAGAAAAGTTTGCAAAATAGCTTCAGTAATTTCTACCCAGAAGGTAAAAGTAATCTTTCATATGAAACAAAGAAACCACATATTACTCAAAAGCGTGTTGGTTTTCTGTGGTTTTCTGTAGCACTTTTCTTAATTTAAGTATTCATGTGTCCTGGAATGCCAACTATCTGAGGTAATGACACTGGCTTTTCCTAGCTGGGGAAATTAAGTAAACACACAAGCCCACTAATTAACAAAATATAATCAATAGACAAATAACATTCTCTATGAAGTGCAGAGGAAGCACAAAACTGTGGTATTTGAATATGCCACTTTTGGGGGAAAAGTGATGGCTTCAGTTGCTAAGATTTCTGTTCAATTGCATTGCTCTGAGAATCACTTAGACATTTGCCTTAAAGTGACACCAGTGACATCTGTAAACATCCAAGACTGACATCAACCCTCCTAAACTAGCAGCAGTGCTGAGTATTCAAATTCTTGGGCAGTGAGCAGATTTATAATATCTCTTGTACTAAAAGAGCAAAGAACATTTCTCATATTTGGATGTCAGGATCTCATCAGATAGATCATTAGACAGCATCTGGGTGTACTGTATCTGCATACAGTTGCCTGATTAACAGGAGAAATGAAGGAAACAAAAATATCCATATATATTCAAAGACCAGACTTTGATCTCTCTGAATCACAATCTTCCTCCAATATGAGAGAATTAGGTACAGCTGACTTGCTATAAAATTAACAAGCCAGAAAGTGCAGGAGAGAAAGGAAAATGGTTCTCAAATATCTGAGTAGAGAGCCAGCTGAGTAGATCGTTATTGATAAAACTTTCTAGGACCCATTCTGCAGGAAGATCTCAGAATGTCTCAGTGTAGCATAGAAAAGCAGGCTTCTAATTATTCATTTCTTTGCCAATGATTTCCCCTAAAGGATCAGATAAATATGATTAAAAATCAACACTTTGGCTATGAAGAGTCAGTGTCCTTCAAGAGAAGTTATCCTGAATTTTAGATAAAAACAAACAACTTTTCCTTCTTTTTTCATTATTTTATTTTTTTTTTACATTTCAATTGTTGTCCCCCTTCCCAGTCTCTCCTCCACGAAACACCATCTCATTACCTCCTCTTTGCCTCTAAAGGTGAGCTTTCCCCTACTCCTGCCTCATTCCTTTAGCATTCCCCTTCTCGGGGGGAAAAAAGCCTCCACAGGACAAAGCACCTCCCTTCTCCAATATGCCAAATAAGGCTTCCTGTGCTACTCATGTAGTGGGATTTGTGGATACTCTTTGGTTGATGGATTAGTCTCTGGGGACTGGGAGGGATCTGATTAGTTGATAGTGTTTTTCTATCTATCCGATTACAATCCCTTTCAGCTCCTTCAGTCCTTCCCCTAACTCTACAACTTGGGTTTTCGGTTCAGTCTAACAGTTCCCTGTGAGTACATGTATCTGTCTTAGGTGCTGGCAGAGCTTCTCAGAAGATAGCCATACCAAGAACCTATAGGCAAGCAGATCTTGGCATCAGCAATAGTGTTGGGTTTGGTATCTGTGGATGGGATGGAGCTCACAGTGGGGTGGTTTCTGGATGGCCTTTCCTTCAGTCCAGTCTCTACTCCATTTTTGACCCTATGTTTCCTTTAGACAGGAACAAATCTGGGTTAAAATTTTTGAGATGGGTGGGTGGCCCCATACATGGGTGGCCATGTATATATACTGGAGGTGGTCTCTTCAGGTTCTATCTTACCAGTATTGGGCATTTCAGCTAAAGTCATCCCCACTGGGTCTTGAGAGCCTCTCACATCCTTGGCGGTTCCTAAGAAAGTTGGAAATAGTTCTACCTGAGGACGCAGTTATACCACTCCTCAGCGTATACCCAAAAGATGCTCCACCATACAACAAGGACACATACTCCACTATGTTCACAGCAGATATATTTATAATAGCCAGCATCTGGAAATAACCCAGATGTCCCTTAATGGAAAATGGATACAGAAAAGGTGGTACATTTACACAATGGAGTACTATTTAGCTATTAAAAATGAGGTAAATGTATGGAACTAGAAAATATCACCCTGAATGAGGTAACTGAGATCCAAAAGACCATACATGGTATGATCTCACTGATAAATGGATATTAGCCCAAAAGCTCAGTATACTCATGATACAACTTATAGATCATATGCAGCTTAACAAGAAAGAAGACCAAAGTGTGGATGCTTCAAACTCACTGAGAAGGGGGAACAAAATAATCACAGGAGGCAGAGGGAGGATGGACCCTGGGTGAGAGAAATGAGGGGCACAGAAAAGGTGGCAGGATCAGGTATGAGAAGTGAGAGGAGAGAAGTCCAGAAGACTAGGAGAATGAATAGAAATATGTAGCAGTATGGAGAAGGAAAGAGAGGGAAAATATTAGATTAAAAAACTTTTATTAATTTTAGGTTGCATATAAAGATATAAGAACTGAGGAAGAACAGATACAAATAAAGTGTATAAGAATGTACACTGCCTAAGTATATTTGGGTCTAAAAGCATTGATTCTATATTAGAGTGTACTTCCAAGGCTGTTGAAGTATCTGGAGTTTAATTCTACTCCACAATCAGAACAATGTGCCATTATCAAGTTGTTGAGTTTTGTTGTTGTTGTTTTTGTTGTTTTATTTGTTTGTTTTATCCTAGAAAGCTTGGTTCATGTGTACCCAAAGTAATAAAAATCTACCCAACAAATTTCATTCATTAGCATCCTACATCTAAAACATTTTAAACACCATCTGTAGCCGTACTTTTGCACATGATATATAAAGAAACCTGAACATCTGTAGGAGCTGGAGTAAGAGACTGAAGAGAAGTGAGAATCCTTCTCCAGGTCTGAATAATAATAATAATAATAATAATAATAATAATAATAATAATAATAATAATAATAATAATAATAATTGGAAGGAAGAGTGGGAAATCAGAATGAAATGTTCTAAAGCATATTAGAAGGGAATTCCTGAAACCTTTTATTTTCTCTCCTGAATGCTATAAGTTGTTCCACCCACTAAGGTGAGAGGCAATGGAAAATAGTTTTGAGTTGATAGAGCATAAGGGAACTAGATGAATGGGGAATATTTGCCCCACCATATGTCTATCAGATAAATAGACCTTGTTAAATAAGGCATGGTCAAGTATGCATCTCTGCATAAGCACTAAAGACAATAATTTCATTAAGATCCATTCTTCTCATCTGTCTCATATTTTTATTTCCTATATTTATCACCTAAATGATTCATATGGAATGCCAAGGACTCTTCCACAGGAGTTATGCCTCCTGGCTAGGCCCAGACCTCAGTTTCACCAGGTTTACCTGACTGCTGAGTCCTGAATATTATAATCTCCTGTATTCTCAAACCACTGTTCTTGATAACTGTTCTTCAAGCATAACACTACTTTCCCCTGAAAACAAAATTACATTTTCATTTAAACCAAAATGATACAAACCCCAAAACTCTTTGTCTATAATTTATAATAATTTAATAAAATCAGACAAAATACTAAACATATTCTTATTTTCCTTCATATGATAATCATTGATAAGTTAAAATGCTACTCATTTCACATCTGGATTTAGATCATGAGCAAGTTTGGTTTGTTTCCCCTTTCTTAATTTTTTTTTACTAATCATTCCATTTGTTTACATCTCAAATGAAACCCTCCTTCTCTGTTACCTCTCTACAACCTCCTATCCCATCTGCCCTCTCTGCCCTCCCCTTTGCCTCTATGAGGGTGCTCCCCACCCATCCACTTATTCCAGCCCCACCGCTCCAGCATCTCCCTATGCTGGGCATCAAACCTCCACAGGACCAAAGGCCTCCCCTCCCACTGATGTCACACAAGGCCATCCTCTTCTGTATAAGTATCTGGAGCCAGGGATCCCTCCTTGGTTGGTGGTCTAGTCCATGGGAGCTCTGAGGCATCCAGCCTGCTGGTATTGTTCTTCCTATGGAGTTGCAATCCAGAAACAGCCCTACCTGGAGATCCACCTTGTCTGCAGAGACCAAACCCTGATATCGTTGCTGTTGTCAAGAAGCACTTGCTGACTGGTACTTGGCTGTTCCCTGAGAGGTTCTGTCAGCACTAGGCCAATGCAGATGTGGAAGCTCACAGCCAACTATCAGACTGAGCTCAGGGAAACCTGGGGGCAGGGGGTGGGGAGAAGAAGGACTGGAGGAGGCAATGTCATAAAGTTTAGAGGCAAACCGTTTAGATTTTGGGTTAAAATCTGCAGGTAACAAACTCAACCCTTAGGAATTCTAAATCTCTCTAATGCTGCAGCCCTTTAATACAGTGTCTCATGTTGGGGGGATGCCAACCACAAAATTATTTTCGTTGCCACTTTATAACTGCAACTTTAATAATTTATGAATAGCAATGTAAATATCTGTGTTTTTCATTGATCTCAGGTGACCCATGTGAAGGTCTCGGTAGACCCACAAAGGGGTCTCAACCTAGAGGTTGATAATCACTGACTTAGAGCTATACAGCTTGGCACTATAGTTCACTATCAATGGCCTCTCTTCAGCTTGAAAAACACGTGCCTGATTACAGGCTGCACTCACCACTCTTCCCTGAACCTCACAGGCCTCAGGCACTGAGAGAAAAAAGCATGGCTGATATTCATTGAGCTCCAAATGACCAGCATGACCAAGACTTTGTGGCATCTGTGATGTATCGAGTTTTACTATCACACTTTATGGTGATAAAGGAAAAGCAAAATATATCAACTATACTCAGTTGGAAAAGACATAGGAAATTTGAGACCTTAAAAAAGTAAAGTATAACAAAGTAGGAAAAATTGAATAGAAAGTATTTAAATAATAACAGTATTGGAGAGGTCAATACATAATGGGTGATGTAAGGCACTTTAACAATTTTGAAACCAGTAATGGGTCCTATTTGTTATGAATTCTAATAAGAGGAAGTGTGAAAGTGAATTAAAGAAACAAGTACCACAGGCAGAATGGATTGATTTTAAAAGTCATAATAATTTAAATTAATGAAAAACTATGAAGTAAGAACAAATACACAAAACCAAGAATGCAATGATAGATTTTTAGCAAAAATGCATCATTAGTTAAATTACAATAGATCAAATTCCCTCAGTTGAAATCAAAGCATACAGACTCAATTAATATAAAGAAGTTAAAGGAACTGCAATTTGGTTTTAAGAAACAGACTGGAAATTAATGAAATAAAAAAAATGAAAATAAAGAACCTCAAACATAAAAAAAAACAACCAAAGAATAACCAGAAAATAAAAAGATAGTTTGAACTTTCTACAGTGGATAGTTCTGGTATAAATAGAGATATAGAGAATATTTCATAATGAAAGTCCACTATATAGAAGTGTTTTTCTGTTTGAATGTGTACATGCAAGAATGTGTGTCTGTTTGTATATGTGTGTGCATGTGTATAAACTCTGGAAACATAGATGTACCTATTCATATATATCCATTTTCCTCTTTTAGTGCCTTAGGCCATTTCTATGTAAATTAATTTCTCCTTTAAAATTAACATTGGGTTGCCTCACTCAGGATGGTATATTTGAGTTCCATCCTGCAAAATTCATGATATCCTTTTTTAAAAATTTTATTGATATATTTTTGTTGTATATTTTTTAATTTACATGTTAAATGTTATCCCGTTCCCAATTGCCCATCCACAAACCCCCATCTCATTCCCCTCCCCTTTCTTCCTCTTAAAACAGGGAACTAAAGTTTGGAGCAGAGACTGAAGGAATGACCATTCAGAGCCTGCCCCACATGGGGATCCAGCCCATATACATACAGCCACCAAACTCAGAATAATATTGCAGATCACAAGAAGTGCATGCTGACAGGTGCCTAATATAGCTGTCTCCTGAGAGGCTCTGCCAGATCACGATAAATACAGAGGCAAATGCTAGCAGCCAACCATTGAACTGAGAATGGGGTCCCCACTAGAGGAGTTGGAGAAAGGGTTGAAGGATCTGAAGGGGCTTGCAACTCCATAAGAACAACAATACCAACCAATCAGAGGTCCCAGGCACTAAACCACTACTCAAAGATATTCTCAATTTTAATAGCTGAATAGTATTCCATTGCATAAATGGACCACATTTTTCTGTATCAATTCTTTTTTTGAGGGACATCTGGATTGATTCCAGTTTCTGACTGTTAAGAGTAAGATTGCTAAGAACATAGTGGAGCATCTCTTGGGTATGTGCCCAGGATCTGTGTAGCTGTGTCTTCACATAGAACTATTTCCATCCTTCTGAGGAACAACCAGATTGATTTCCAGAAGGGTTGAACCACTTTCTAAACCCACCAGAAATGGAGGAGTGTTCCTCTTTCTCTGTATCTTTGCCAGCGTGGTCTGCCATTTGAGTTTTGATAGTAGCCATTCTGATTGGTATAAGGTGGAAACTCAGGATCATTTTGATTTGTATTTCTCTGATGACTAAGGATGGTGCACATTCCTTTAAGTGCTTCTCAGCCATTTGTGATTCCTCTATTGAAAATTTCTTTGTTTAGCTTTTGTACCCCATTTTAATTGGTTACTTGTGTTTTTTAGTTTAATTTATAGAGTTCTTTATATATTTTGAATATTAGGCCTCTATTGAATGTTAGGGTTAGTTGAAATCTTTTCTCAATATGTATGTTGCTGTCTTATTCTATTGACAATGTTTTTTGCTTTGCAGGAGTTTTTCAATTTTGAGCTATCTCATGTAGCAGTTGTTGATCTTAGAGCCAGAGCCAATAGTATTCTGTTCAGAAAATTTCCCCCTGCATTTGAAGATATTCACCACTTTCCTAGACCTAAAAGGACGTGTATGGTATATATTCACTGATAAGTGGATTTTAGCCAAAAATTATAAAATACGCATCTTACAACCCATAAGAAGTTGAACAGGAAGGAAGGCACAAGTGAGGATGCTTCAATCACCTTTAGAAGGAGGGAACAACATTGGAGGCAGAGGGGAGGAGGGACCTGAGTGAGAGATGAGAGAGGTGCCCAGGATGGAATGTGGGTGATCTTGGCCAAAACATACAGCAGTGAGGAGGTGAAACCTGAAGAGTTCACCTCCTGTCTATAGTCAGGGCCCCAGCAGAGGGATGGCTACACCAACCCACCTTCATAATGTTTGACCCAGAATTGCTCCTCTCTACAAGAAATGCAAAGACAAAAATGGAGAAGACCCTGAAGGAGAGGCTCTGGTGCCACATGAGATCTTCCCCTTGACACTATTACTGATGCTGTGTTGTTCTTGCAGACAAGAACCTCGCATGGTAGTCCTCTGAAATGTATACCAGCAGCTGATGGAGACAGATGCAAATACTTAGACTAACAATTGCACTGTGGAATAGTTAAGGGAGACTGAAAGATGGGAGCCCTGCAACATTGTCTGGACTCAGTGGGGGGGACTAAAGAACACATGGTTGGTCCATGGCCCAGGCACATATATAGAAAGGACTGCCTTGTCATGTCAGTGGGGGAGGGTGTGACTAATCCTATCAGCACCGTATCAGGTGAAAGGGGAGGGGCATAGAGTGAAGAACTCTGGGAGGGGGGACCTGGAGGAGGGCAAACTTTTGGACATAATTACATAAAATAACTTAAAAATAAAATTAACACTGAAACACGCAAAAGTTGTTTTGTGTTCATAGCTGTAGATTGTTATATTTTTAATGAGTCAAAATATGTTAGCTTTGCATCCCATGTCATAATTATGTAGAAGTCCTATAAGAAAGATTATGCAACTTTAAGTATAAAAGCTCTAATGAATTTCCCTCCCTAAACATGACCTATTTGGGAAGCACTGGACTGTGTTGTCCCTATAGGAAGCTTCTGCACACTGGTGTGGACGAATAGAGCAGAGGAGGAGCAGGCACACATAGGCAGTTCAAGTGTTCTAAAAATGGAAAGTTACTGCACCAACTGAATAGAACTGTCAACTGACCGTGTTCCTGACTCAGCTTCAGAAATGTGGAGGGGTTTCAATTCCACTGCCCTCTTCCTGCACTGTCATAAAGGAAGAAGCAACAACATGTCACCTTTAAAACTTGCCACCCTCAATAGCGTACGAAAATTACTGAACCTCAGTTGCTAAAATTTTAATGAGGGAAGCATTAGCCAAACAAAACAAAAAGAAATTAAGGACTTTTTAAAAGCCTCTAAGAGAAGGGATATTTCATTTGACAGTGGCTTGCATTGCAGAGAAAAATAGAATGATGGAAGACAAGAGGAGCAGTGGGTTTGTCACGATATTAGGCATGTAAAAATAGTGTTTGTCCTAGTTTTCACATGAGTGTGTTTCTTCTGCTAATTCGCAGGTTACCAGGTTAGTAGAAAGCTCCAGAAATAACAGGAACCATCTGGATGGATGGGATACAAATGTAATTTTCTCAACAATGTGCAAAATGTATAAATGCCTTTGAGCCTTTCTCTCTCACTTCTGTCTTTCTTCTTTTTTTGCATTTTTATTGGATATTTTAGGTATTTACATTTCAAATGTTATCCCCTTTCTTGCTTCCCCCATCTTGCAGTTCCCCTTCCCATGCTTCTATGAGGATGCTCCCCTTCCCACACACCCACTCCCACCTAACCACCCCGGTATTCCCTTACACTGGGGAAAGGAGCCTTCACAGGACCAAGGGCTTCTCCTCCTATTGATGCCAAACAATGCTATCCTCTGCTTCATATGAGGCTGGAGCCATGGGTCCCTCCATGTGTACTCTTTGGTTGGTGGTTTAGTCCCTGGGAGCTCTAGAGGGTCTGGTTGGTTGATATTGTTATTCTTCCTATGGGGTTGCAAACTGCGTCAGTTCCTTCAGACCTTTTCCTAACTCCTTCATTGGGGTTCCCATGCTCAGTACAACAGTTAGCTGCAAGCATCCACCTCTGTATTTGTCAGGCTCTGGCAGAGCCTCTCAAGAGACAACTATATTAGGCTCCTGTCAGTAAGCAATTCTTGGCATCCTCACTAGTGTATGGGCTTGGTATCTGTATATGGGAGGATCCCCAGGTGGTGCAGTCTCTGGATGGCCTTTCCTTCACTCTCTGCTCCAAACTTTGTCTCTGTATTTCCTCCTGTGAGTATTTTGTTTCGCCTTCTAGGAATGACTGAAGTAGCCACACTTTGGTTTTACTTCTTCTTGAGTTTCATGTATTCTGTGAGTTGTGTCCTGGGTATCCTGAGCTTTTGGGCTAATACCCACTTATCAATGACTGTATACCATGTGTGTTCTTTTATGATTGGGTTACCTCACCCAGGATGATATTTTCTAGTTCCATCCATTAGCCTAAGAATTTCATAAAGTTATTGTTTTTAATAGCTGAGTAGTACTAATGGCTGAGTGTAAATGTACCATATTTTCTGTACCCATTCCTTTATTGAAGGGCATCTGGGTTCTTTCTAGCTTCTGGCTACTATAAACAAGGCTGCTATGAACACAGTGGAGCATGTGTCCTCAATAATATGTTGGAACATCTTTTGAGTATCTGCCAACAAATGGTGCTGGTTCAACTGGTGGTCGGCATGTAGAAGAATGCAAAGCGACACATTCTTATCTCCTTGTACGAAGCTGAAGTCTACGGGGATCAAGAATCTACACATAAAACCAGATGCTCTGAAACTAATAGAAGAGAAAGTGGGGAAGAACCTTGAACACATTGGCAAAGGGGAAATTTTTCTGATCAGAACACCAAAGCTTAGCTTTAAGATCAAGAATCAACAAATGGAACCTCATAAAATTGCAAAGCTTCTGTAAGGCAAAGGACACTGTCAATAGGACAAAACAGCAACTGACAGATTGGGGAAAGATCTTTACCAATCCTACATATGATAGAGGGCTATTAATCCAAAATATATAAAGAATTTAAGAAGCTAGACTCCAAAGGACCAAATATCCCTATCAAAAATGCGGTACAGAGCTAAACAAAATTCTCAACTGAGGAATATTGGATGGCTGAGAAGTACCTAAAAAATGTTCATCATCCTTAGTCATGAGGGAAATGCAATCAAAACAACTCTGAGAATCTACCTCGCTCCACTCAGAATGGTTAAAATAAAAAAAATCCCAGGTGACAGCAGATGCTGGCAAGGATTTGGAGAAATAGGAACATTCCTCCATTTTTGGTAGCATTGCAAACTAGCACAACAACTCTAGAAATTAGTCTAGTGGTTCCTCAGAAAACTGGACATAGCACTCCTGAAGGCCCAGCTACATGACTTCTGTCTTTCTTCTTTTGAAAACATTCTTAATGTTCTGTATCACTTTCTCTCTTAATTTAGACAAACATTATGGTGCAAAATAATGTCAGAAAAAGTTATTCTTCTGATCATGGCTGAGCACAGAAAGACACTAGATGACTAGAAGCACAATGTTCCTCGAATGAATGCTTTGAAGGAACTGCTTCCTCTACCGAGGCTCCAACTTCTGTAGTTTCAAATACTTTCCACTTGTCATCATCATTTAGTGTCTATTAGGAGACATTGTGTTTTGAACCATGATATACAGCCGATAACGTGTTTTTCTGCTTAATTTCACTAAGGATATTAGATAGAATATTGATTCTCAGAATATTGTCTCCTTTGAAATTCTTGTTAAAGTCTTTTTCTCAGTATTGAGTAACTTGTAAGACTTTAAAATTCATTTATAGGAGTGCTTTCTGTATTCTAATTACAACGTTTTGCCTATGTATGTGTAAGTGTTATTAATATATATATATTAGTTTATGCCTTATACTTTTACATTTTAATGGCTTATACTTTGAACAAAAATGTTAATTCTAAATAAGTATATTTTACATCTTGTTTTTTATTGTCAGAGAGCAAATTTATATCTTGCAACAGTAACAGAACAAGAGAAAAATTAATTTTATCTACAGACATATTGATTAATTCATCTTTTATATATTGATCAATTTTACTGCTACATTCATGCATGTTTTAAAACTATCCTTTCTCGACTATACATGGACTGACCCAGGGCTCCAATTGCATATGTAGCAGAGAATAGCCTTGTTGGGGCACCAGTGGAAGAGGAAGCCCTTGGTGCTGCCAAGGTTGGACCCCCATTGCAGGGGATTATGGGGGAGCAGTAGGGGAAATGAATAGGGGGAATACCCATGTGGGGGAGGGGGAAGGGATGGGGACTTATGGACAGGAAACTGGGAAAGGAAATAACATTTGAAATGTAAGTAAAGAAATATATCTAAAAAAAAATTAAACATGAAAAAAAAAAAACCTATCCTTTCTCACAATGAATTCCCAAACACTTTTATTATAAGTCACAGGATTTTTTATGTGGTCATTTTTAGTTTATGAGACAAGGCTTATGTTCATTTCTTTCTTCAGCTCCTTTAACTTAGCATCATATCCATTTCATAATTATTGTATATTTATTTTTTCCATCTTTATTAAATTAGGTATTTCTTATTTACATTTCAAATGTTATTCCCTTTCCCGGTTTCCAGGCCAACATCTCCAACCCCTCCCCCTCCCCTCCTATGTGGGTGTTCCCCTCCCATCCTTGTATATTTAAAATATGCCTTAGCCTCTAACGGGAAGTACTTTCCCAAGATAGCCTAGGCTACCAGAGTTGGTATCCCTTGTCATTTTTGGATTATTTAATTTCAATCAGGCTATAAAAAAAAAAGAGTGGCTGAAATTTTGTTGCTTATTATAGTAAATAAACAATGCCTTATTTCTTCTTTGCACAGAACTCCAATATACAACACTGGTATGCTGTGCATCTCTGTGTCATTTAACTTTCTTGCTGCAATGTTCTCTCTTTGCCTATGGGATTCCTACATATCTTACCAGCAGCCTCAACTAACCTGGACCCCTGAGATCTCTGTACTCTGAATCACCAAACAGGCAGCACACACAAGCTGTCCTAAGCACTGACTCATACATAGCAGAGGATTACCAAGTGAGGTGCAGGGGAGGAAGCATGCCTAACTCTCAAGAGACTTGTGGACCCATGGAGTGGGGAGGCCT